>NW_019170067.1:0-196754 GCF_001792695.1 Aspergillus bombycis
TATTATTATTAATACTTCACAGCAAGGCATAGACTAATACAAGTAGTACAGAGTAGTGCAATGCAACCATCCATCGTCTAGAAAGAAATAGGCAACGCAGGGTCTCTAGTTAACTAGCCCTAGGGACGTATTATTCATCTATCCTGACCTGACCTGCAATCTGGCCTTTCAGACGAGAGAGGACATTGCAGGAGATGACATCGATGGGCACGCCCGTTGCCGGGATTATCGAACGTAAAACGACCGGCAAGGGACTCCATCAATATATTGGTCTGGAGCAATGAAGAGGAAAGGAATCCTGTGACAAGGAGTGGGTCAAACGATGATACTATGAGTCCACAATTAGTCGAAAGAAGTAATTCCCAGGAACATTCGTGACGAAGGAGAATCATTAAACTGAAGCGGATCCGCTGCCCCTGAAACCGCTGCCTCAGGCTGCAGGGCTTGTCCCTCCACATCCCCGTTGCTGGGCCACTCTTCCTTTCCCTCGCTCTTCTCTTCTTCTCTTCTCCCTCCCCCCTCCTCTCCTTCTCTCTCTTCTCTCCTTTCCCTGTCGTACCGTCTGGTAATTTCAATCTTTCTTTCTACTTTCTCAACGCGAATTTTCCATGTCGGACGCATAATTCTCTCATTGATATCCCATTATGCTTGACTTGCACGTTGTCTCGCTAGATTGCTGATTTGTTCTCCACTCGAACTGTTGGCTCTGTTTATATCCATCACGTCACCACCCGAGAAGCGCGTTCTATCGTGTGCTGGCCGTTCTTCTGCTCGCATATCATAGCAAGGATCTCCCTCCGGTCGTTCACCACCCAAGCTCGCGCCAACAGTCAGTCTACTTCACTCATTCCGTTCGCTTCGACGAGCATTGTCACGCTTCAACCCCCTTGCCTCGGCCCCTGAACATCCTGACTAGACGCCATGCCGGATACGGGCGCTCATCCGGGTGTGAGGAGCTTGCTCGCCAGGTTCGAAAACAACAACAACAACAACAACAACAACAACAACAACAACAACAATAACAACAACAGCAACCAGAATACCACGTCCCCACCCTCCCGCGGTCGATCTCCCGTCGGTTCTGAGCACTCGGGTTCTAGGCCTCTGTCGAAAGTGCGTGCGAGCTTCATAGCTGTTGATGGGGCCACTCAATCTGGCGCCATTGCTGGGCTGAGAAGCGCAAGTAGTCGCAGTGACAGCCCTGCTGCTCCCTCGTCGAGGGTGAGGAGTTTCAATTCAGATGATCTGAACGCCCCCTTGAAAAGTCCCTTGTCGTCCCCAATCAGCAATGGCTTAGATAACGAGCAAACCTCGGATGAGACCAAGTCAGGCGACATGGTGGAAACAGTGATCACACAAGTGACCTCTCCCGAAAAGGGTGCAAGGCCTCAGGCCAAGGAAGCAGCGTTCCCTCATAAGGGAAGCGACCCCACCTCGACCGTCTCTGCTGCGCCATCTCCGAAGAAGACGCAGACAGTCACTAAGCGCCCATCCACCATCCCAGCGGATAAAGTTTCACCCAGTCGGTCTGCGTCCAAGTCGACGTCTACGACCCTGAAGTCTGCCGCACATCCGCGAACTCCACCATCTCCTGCCAAGCCCGACCATGCTAAGGCCTCTAAGCCGGCACGCTCCCCCAGACCTCCTGCCACTAGGGACTCGCCCAAAGCTCCAATCACCAAGACAAGCCGTTCGTCTTTAAACACGACAGCCAAGACTGCTACGCGACCTGTTCGCTCTTCCATGCCGGCACGCGAGGCAACCAAGCCGGCAGCGACGAGTGCATCTCGCACTAACAAGCCGGAATCAAGACCGCCAACCAAGTCGGCTCGTCCGCCCGCTTCAGCAACGACATCAACTCTGTCATCGGCCACTAGAGGAGGAGCTACTGGAACAACTACCTCTAGCTTGTCCCGAAAGCCGTCGAGCTTGAAGAATGCGACAAGTGGAATCCACCGCACGACTACTGCTTCTAGCGTTCGCAAGCAGACATCCCAACCTTCTCTCCAACGTCAACCAGCACATGACCGCCCGCATTCCCGAGTGAGCAACACCAGTTCTAGGGCGGTTGACGAGGGATTTCTGGCTAGAATGATGCGCCCCACCGCTAGTTCTGCCAGCAAAGCTCATGAAAAGGTTGAAATGAAGAGTCCACCCCGGCCTTCCCGGGCGACCCGGGCTCCAGTAAGACCAGTTACTTCGAAGACGGAGGCCCACAGCTCGCGCTCTACGAAGGAGAAGAGTGTGGCTAAAAAGCCACAGGAGAAGCCGCAGCCAGTGTCTACTGAGAAAGAAGAACCACAGGCAAAGGCAGTTGATCCACGGGAGGATAGTGCACATGTGGATGCTACAGAGCATCATGCCAAGGTTGCGGACGAGCCTGTTCAAGCCGTGGTTGACTCGGCAGTTGATACAATCGAGAAGGAACCCACCGCTGAGAAGCAGTCGGAGAATTTGCCCGTCGAACTCTCGGTGGCTTCTGAAACCGCACCAGTTAGACCCTCTGAGCTGGAGCAACCTATCAAAGCCACAGAGGTCTCCGAAGAACAGACTCTCGCTGCTCCATCAACCCAAGAGCTCACCATCTCTGCCGACGAGGCGTCAGATGCCCAGAGCGTTGAGCCCTCTGGGCTTTCTAATACCGAAGAGACCAAGGAACAAACTGATGTTGAGTCTCCAGCTGCCACTGCTGAAGAGATGCCTGTTGAGAATGTTGCTAAGTTAGAGGTCAAGGCAGACGACGTTGATGTCGACGTTGGCCACTTGTCTCTTAACTGAAGAGCGAGCACAGCCAAGACAATCATGGTGCTACATGAATGTCTATATTTACATCCATACTTCGCTTCTTGTGACTTATAATTTCTTCATACCCGTCTTATTCGTAATGCGACCAGATACATGTTATCATCTACGCGGACCTTTTTTACCCTTCTTTGATTTACTTTTTTTGGTTTGGTTTTTTGTTTCGAAAGCATCTCATTCACAATATGAGCAGGGCCGACGATGTATGCATGTCGGAGCATTTTCTGGTGGAGTTCTAGATTCCAGTTGCTTTTAGCGTTAGGGGCTGCATATTATCCCACTTGCATATGTACTTGGGAGGAGTCTAATCCGGTTCTTGTTTCTTTTCCGCCCTTTTCACTTTTATTCGTCTATTTGCCTTTTCTCTTCTCAGGCTTTTTTTTTACCTTGTTCGATTCTCCTGTTATTATATTTGTCCCGGGTCTTCTAGTTGTTTAATCCTTTGTATTATTGCTTGAACTTTGATAGTGCAAGTTTACTCCGCAGTTTTGCATCAATATTGGAGCCGTGGGATTTGTTCTTTTATGTTTCTTTTTTTGAGGTTTTGCTCAGCATCTACTGTTCTGGGTAGCACGAGAACAAGACTCCGTTTTTCAATAGCTCACAATCCGATTCAAAGCCTCTGAACAAATCCAGGGAATTATCCAAGACAACATCCGATACAATATCCCAAGAGTACTAACACCACATGAAAATCTCGAAAAGCAAATGCTATATAGCCGTTTCGTGTACAGGGGCAACAACAGCAATACAGCACTTAGGAGTGACGGACTCCAGAACGTCTGATCTGAACTCCGTGCATCAAATTTTTTTCTCTAGCTTCTTCAAGAACCTATTAACACTACTCTCCATTCGGTGGGCTCTTTCCTCCAAATTTCTGGGCCGGCCGGTGTTTTGTATTGACTTCTGAGCTATTTTCTGGGAATGTGAATTGACCTCTGCTTCAGTGGGCCGGTACAGCTGCCTGTGGACGTCGTAGTCATTTAACACTGGTTGCTGCACGGCTGCCTTATCATACGAGTAGTTTGAGTACCCGCCAATTGGGGGTGGCGGTGGAGACGCCGGTTGGATTTGAGGCTGGCTGCCATATATATTCTGAGCCTGACCATATAGATGAGCATTGGGATCCTTTGGAGGCGGAGCAAATGACATGGTCACTGGCTGATGGGAATTGGATTGGTGACCCCCGGCTCCTCCGGCAAGGAATGATGGCGTATAGGATGGGATGCTGGGTGGACTCTGAATAGATGATCGAGACGAGAACGACCCGGAATGTGTTAGGCCAGCACTCGGTGGCGGTGATGCGTAGCTTCCAGGCATACTGTATGGGGGCCCTTGACTGTTTGGGGGAGATGCAAAGCCTCCTCCGCCGGTGATCTGGGACGGCGGTGTAAACGGTGCTCCGCTGTCTGCTGCTGCGGCCGCTGTGAGTCCGGTTCCATCTCCGCCGTCAATCGGAGGGGGAGTCTTCTCCCGAAGTTGAATTGGTTCAGGCGCAGCTGGGGCCGCAGGGTTATATGGTAGAGGTGTAAATTGGGCAGGGTCATTTCGTTCTTCTGCAGCAGGGATAGTGCCATTGACCGTCTTCTGTGCTGTGGCGGCTGGACCACCAAGAGGAGGTGGTGGAGGAGGAGGAAGATTGCTTGGTATTGAGAACGTCTGGGTAGAGGGTGGGGAGTTGGGTGTGGGTTCTGATTGAGAGTTACGAGTCTGCCCGTTCTGGTACGCCGGATCTGTGATGGCCACGTTTTCTAGTTGTTGTACAACCGTACTGACTGAAGCCTGAGGTGGAGGCGGATATGGATGCCTGTCTGTCTCGATCTGTGAGGGAGACAGATAACTTTCCATCAGGTTGAGGAAATTATCCGCATCATCTGAGGTCCAGAAATAGATGTCCAGCGTGTGCAGACGTAGTTCCTTGTCCTCGTCACGCGGATCAGCGCTTGGCAATAGCCATTCATGAGGACTGACATTCGGTGGTGGAGGGAACGCCTGCGCGCCCTGTGATGGCGGACGGCCGTCCACAGTTAAAGTACATAGCGTTGGAAACTGGGTGGAATGGCGCAGATAGACCTGATCCAGAGCTGGACATCAGTCAGCGAGGAAAGTCACTCTATGCGGAGGATGGGTGAAAAGGCACCAACCGCCATTGAATGCATCTTGATCACGAGTCCCAGGATTATTCGCTACTTCAATTCTCATCTTACGCTGCACCGCATTGTGATACAGATATAGATAGGAGCCCTTATCAAATCGATGATAGAGAGGCTTGGGAGTCGGAGTTGTGAAATAATAATGAATATCGGTAAAGCTATGAGAGGGTTAGGCTAGCTTATCACATTTGAAAGAGAGGGGGGTCTTGCGGGGAAAGTGTACGACTTACACCGTCAGCGCACGCTCTTCACCCGGCAACGGGGGCATGGTGATGGCTTATCAGTATATAGTGATAGTGTAGTATAAAAAGGAGCAGTTGCGATGGGGGTGAGGGGTGGGGGTCTATTTGAAGGGGGAGGTGAATAGACATGCATAGAAGTACGCGATAGAGCACTTGGGGGCAACATTATATATAGAACGATTCAATGAGGGGAATAAGCTGTAGTGTCTAGAAGGCCGGCGGCTAGAGGGCGCTTCGAGATGCATCCTGGCGCCGTGATTAGTTGATGCCCTACTAGGCTGGCGGCCTATAGGAACATAGGAACACCCCGTCGGAGCCGTCATATCGTTCTCCGAAAATTTCATTTGAGCTTCCGCATCATCGCAACTTCACGGCCCATCAACGTTGATTACGGAGATTCTACACCTGAAACGGGGGGTTTTCTTGCTGTCATCCCTTCTGAGTCGTTCTTCCCAAGAGGTTCAGTCTTCGGTAGGTGTATTTGTCCCCTCCCCTCCTTCACAATCGAAAAGTAGTGCTCATACCTACTCTCCCCCGTCCCCAGTGATTTATTGGCTCTCCCGCACACCGTCGGAACACTCAAGGGGTCCCTTCAATTGGGCCAATTTCGGCAACCTACGATCCAAAATGTCTCTTGTCAACCTCGCCCACGTTTGCTCCCATCTAAACAACGCCACCAAGGCCCGCCTGGGTCTCACATCCATCCCGAACACGCAGCTACACCTGAAACTGTGCCTTGCTCTGCAGAACTCTGGCTACATCTCTTCTGTCGTCCGCGGAGGCCCAACTCCCCCTCCTCAACATACTCTCCTGGGTGTTCCCTCGGTAAATGATGAAGTTGAAGGTGTACAATCGTTGACCCAAAGCAATGTCGCCTCAAGGCGTCTTTGGCTCGGGCTGAAGTACTGGCAGAGCGATCCCGTCCTCGGCAAGATGAGCATGGTTAGCAAGCCTAAGAGAAGGGTCACGATCGATGTCGCAGGCCTTCGAGAAGTGATTCGCGGAGAAAAGAGTGGGTATGTGGAAGGCTTGCGGTCCCCCGGCGAAAGTTTATATTTATCGACGGACCGCGGTATCATGGAAGCGCGAGAGTGTGTCGAGAAGCAGGTGGGAGGCTTGGTTCTTTGCCGGGTGCTCTAAATAATTGAGATGGATGTGGAAAGGCAGAACAAGATAGAGCGTTTCTTTCATATATGTTGGATGCTGCGGGTTTTGCATTTGAACCGGAGTTTGGCCAGTCGCAATGCCTCCGCCCATGATTTGTATCTTCTTCTTTTTTATGTTTGCGACAGTTGGGATGGATACCTTGTACAGTAACATAGGCTCGACTTCATGTATTACTTACTTTCCTTCATTTGTGCTTCTGTCTATGACAAGGCCGTTTTTGGACCGTTTACTACTATTATACAGCGTTGTGTACATGGCTTGGAACTGGATGGGACCGACTAGATCAAATCATAGAATAATAAGTCATGATGAATTCAGGGCTTTTCCGATCGAGGTGGTGGCTCTATGGTATCCTCTGCGGTACGGCATCTACATTGGTGACGTTTTAGGGGAAGGGCTAGCCGGAAATGGAACTCCTGTGGAGGGCAAAGAACCAACACTCCCCCAATGTATCTCATAGTTTTTGCTGGTTACAAAGGCTTCATTGCTGATATATTCAAACACTCATTTCTCCCAACATCAATCCAGATCTCCAAACGTAGCATGATAAGATGTGCACGATGAAAAAAGTCCTGATATCAGGTGGCACCGGTTTTGTCGGTGCAGCCATCGCCAGAGCTCTTGCAGAGAAACATCCCGACTGTGCCATCACCATCATAGATATCAAGCCACCTGGGCCGGTGCATACCGTACCAGATGGTATTGAATACATTAAGGTCGATGTTACTATCCAGGAGGAGGTCAGCAAGGCCATAGAGCGAGCCAGACCGGATGTTATTATCCACGCGGCCGGAATTGTTCCAGCCCTGAGTGAACGATTTGGAAGAAGGCTTGAAGGGCATGTTTGGAAGACTAATGTTAGAGGAACAGAGCAAATCTTGCAGGCCGCTAAACAGAGTGGAGCCAAGGGCTTTATTTACACCAGTTCTTGCTGTGTGGTGACGGATCAAATGGGTGTACCGTACCACAACATCGATGAAAAATGGCCTACACCCTCCTCCTCACTCATCTATGGCGAGTCAAAGGTTGATCTCCCGTTTGATATAGTGATGTAATTCAACGTTGTAGTCTCTGGTACGCTGATGCATGTTCTCGCAGTCAGGCTGCTGCAGAAGCTATGGTTCTCAATGAATCAAGCGACACAATGGCCACATGTTCTCTCCGGCCTTCTGTGCTATGCGGACCGGGAGACGACCGGTTGGTCCCTGCAATACATGCATGTATAGCCAAGGGCGAAACCCCGTTCATCGTCGGCGATGGCCAGAATCTGTGGGATGTGACTTATGTTACCAATGTTGCCGATGCCCATGTCCTGGCTGCTGAGAATTTGATGTCTTCAAAGACTGCAGCCGGTGAAGTCTTCTTTATTCAAAATAATGAACCCATCACCTTTAGGGACTTTTGCCTTGCCATATGGGCTCATTTTGGCCACACGCCACCATTTGAGATTCACATCCCCGAGGCACTGGCTTATCTTGTTGGCTTGATCTGTGAATTCTTGACATGGGTCTTTGGAACAACCACTACCTTGAGCCGCGGCAGTGTCCGGGATGCATGCTCTGTTCGTTATGCCAGCGGCGAGAAAGCAAAGCTGATACTAGGGTACCTACCCCAAGTCGGGATCGAAACGGGTGTTCGGCTCAGTTGTGAGGTAAGTAGACAATCACGACTATCCATAGAGTTCTCGTGTCCTTATTTACTCGGATATCTAGGATTATGCTCGACGTATGGGGATCGAATCACCAATGCAGCAAGCATGTAGGAAGGGTGAATGATCTTCGAGTGCATCCCAGCCAAGAGTTACTGCATTGACAGTGTAACCCTCCCATCAATGAAAAGGAGTACGTGTTGCTCTGACGTGACAGAAAACATTGGCCATTGTACTAGTAATCTACGAATCATTTACCGGTTTCAAGTCCTTCTGGACAATTTGTTGGGCTGCAAACCATGTCTACGTCCGCGGTATCTCCCGGTATGCGCCGTATAGGACTAGCCTATGACATTCGTTTTATTCCTTTTGCTTCTCTAACCTGGCGTAATCCTTGTTTGTCTATTCAAATGGCCTGTTTATCCCCATCGTCGCCAACAGGAATGATAGAACGGCCGAACCCCGAGAAGAGATTGTTCCGAATAGAGCCGGATAGACTTTTGCAATACTTCGTATCCATTACTTGGCCGGGAACTGAAGTAGGGACCCAATAATTGAATTGTTCTCGGCCTTTCCTGGGAGCCAGATTGAACCACCCCGCAATCCACAGGCACATATGACGAGGACTGGCCCGCAGCTTGGGCAACAAAACCCGCAGCCAGGTGTATGCCCAACTTGTGTCAAGAAGCATCACGATCCCAATGGGGATGGCAAAGATTTCGCGTGCTCCACCGGTGGACTCCCAATTTCGGGCCGCCATCTGTTGGAACCTGGCGCTTCTATGATCCGCCGATGTTGTTCAATCCAAGCACCACTATAATGGTAGACACTATGGGCCGTCGGACTTAGGTGGCCCCCCATCGTTTTAGTACTCCCCGTCGACGGATCCGTCAGTGATCAGCGCAAGCTATAGGCGATGGAGTCAGCACCGGTACATAAGTGCAGCGGCAGTTGCTTCTATGGTGAAAGCAAAGACCAATCCGGGGTACTAGAGAGAATCGTTTTGTTATGAAGGCGGGACTTGAAGAAGGATGGATTTTCCGTAGCACCTGCTTGGCTGCGTCCTGAGGGCTCAGGCAGGAGCCCCTTAACCCGAACGGGACCAAACGGAGCTCCTTTTTTTTTGAAAGAAGTATTCGACTTGACACCCAACAACCAGATTCCTAATGGATCCCATCTTTCTCGCAGCCATACTCCACCCGGGATCGGTGTGGGGATAACCCACTCAGTGCTGGAAAGAAACTCTAACCGCGAGCTTCCTGCGATATAATTGCTGAATGATCTCCGATGGAGCCAAGCCCTGAGACAACCTGTCACTCTGCCTAGTGGATGCATGCGCCCTGCGCAATCCTGATATTGCTGCCCAAAACTCAGCGCAGGCGGGTATCTGTTGTCGGCTCCCCTCTTCCATTTCGATGTCCTATGATCCCAATGTCCTTTCGAGGTAGGATCAGCACCCGAAAGCTGACCGGAATCTGCTCCTGATGGGTGCTTTCCAGCTTTTCCGGGCTGATCCCACGAGAGGTGTACCTCCCCTCCCCCCCCAAAGGGCAGTGCAAGGAAGCACCTGATTGAAGGTGAGACAAAAGACGGGTAAGGGAGCTAGGTCAGGCACCTGCCTAGCCCATACCTCGCGCTTCTGTGATGACTATTACCTATCCTCATCCAGTCGTTATTTACGCCCCTTTTCTGATCTCTCTCTGTAAACCTTGTCAAATGGGGCCTGGTGTTAAGAGGATTTGATTGGCGATCTGACCCTACTGTATATTGGTCTTCTCCGCAAGTCTTGTTCTAGACAGGAACGGAGTCTCCTTTGTGAGTGTCCCTTGGCCGTTGCAGCGTGGTGTTCTTCATACCATGCCTATCTTTATCTGAGATATCGTGGGACGGAAGCAGCAAAAGCTCGCCTCGGTCCACAACGATTGGGCCCATATCCTTGCCTTTGCTTACCTAGATGTCTATATTAAACCAGAGCTCCCAAGCTTTGCAGTGAGACATTGCTCGAAAATAATCTTTGGTTTAACAACCCAGCAGCCTCAAGAATATTAGACTAGCCCTATTTTGTGGTCTCGTTGCCAATTCCTGTGCTCAAATACAACCTCATGCGCCGGTGCTATCAGCTAAAGAAATAGCAATGTCCTCAGCCTTCAGTTATTTTTCGGGGACATCAGGCAGTGGATCCTGCACGCACTCCATTAGCAGTGAATCCGATTCCTGGTCCCGTCACAGGTCAGCGCTAACTGGCAAATCCCCTTGTCTATACCTTGTTCCCTGTTGTCTAAGGGGTTTGAAAGAAGCTCACCATCTGCAGTGCCATCATGCATCAACAACCACCAATCTACGGCGCTGCTAGCGAGCCTCCGTTAGTGTATCAACCTCATCCAAGGTATCTATCTAATCATGCCGTGTCGCTTCACTTCCCATTGGGGAGAGATGGTATCGTGCTGAGGTAAACTTATCTAGCGCCAAACAATTTTCTACCCCACATCGTGATTGTGGTCCCCTCGACACTCAGTCTGCTGCTGCAAGGCCGCCAAAGCAAGTATCGCCGGAATTTGAGTTTCCTATGCCCTACAGCGGTCTTCCAGTGAATTCACACGCCTCTGGGATAACTGTCTCGCCCGTGGGGCCTTTGCCGCGTCCAACTCTTTCGCGAGAGTGGGAACACCCCGCCCACCTGCCTCCGGAATCGCTTAGGCGCGATTACAACTTTGCTAAGCCAGCAGAGAACCCGGAATATCTGGTTGAAAGGCATAGCGACGTAATTCTGAAAAGACCAAGGGCACTGTCCGTTACCACTCACAGAGACGACCGTCCAATCGGGACGAATTTGATGGACCCCATCAGTTACTAGATATCCCCTCTCCGCGTATTATAGCGGCTCAAGGAAGGGATCTTCCTCATCTTCCTACTAATCTTGATGTTTCAGAGCAAGATCGAATCTTGAGCGCAGTGAATGACCGGTTATCACAATGTGCTTTTGACTTTGTTGCAAAGTATCAATTTCCGATTCCACTGGAACCGGACAAGAGACAGGTGAGGGTTCCCTCAGACCGTGAATGGACTGAGTGGGTATATCTCCTTAAAAGACTAGCCACCAAGCGCCGCATTCCCGCCCGGGTTTTGTATAATGGCCAAATCAAACAATTAGTCACGGTGCTGGAGAACTCCCTGGAAATGAGGCATGCTGCCAAGCATCAGTCCAGACCCATCAAGGATGATCGAAATGTTCTTCAGCTAATTTCAGCTGGAACCCAAGTGGCAAAGATCCTTAAAGATGCCAGTGCCATGGAGTTCTTAGACCGTCTTTATGTTGACACGGAGAAGCGCATTCAGGATCGACGTACTCGCCGGGTAAAGTTCGCCAATCCATGAACAAGCCCTGTCTCTTTTCAGTCTTGAATGTGATCTCTCCACACAATGGCCACTTTCCTTTTTATGCCGCAGACCAGACCATACTGGAAACCACCATGTCCCATGACCTGTGGTGCATCTCCATTGCTCCTTGATAGGCTATTTCCAGGGATGGCTCCTTCCGTAAGCCAACGTTTTGACCTTGGATCACCCGGATATCTGATTCACTCCACTTGGTCGGAACATAATCCTTTCTCGGACTCTGATGATTGATGAATAACACAGCATCCCACATTTGGCCCATGAACTCCCAAGCCGTCCGGAGAATTTCCCCTTGATGAAACCCATGGATTATGAGATATACCGAGGCCAAGCCGTTTTTGGTCGTCCATTAAAGCGTACGTCGCACTAGTCACCGTGCTACATGTCAGACTCAACTAGTGATGTTGTTGCTCTCCTTCAATGCCTCTTTTCCCCGCGGTGCTGGGTAGTCCTTTGTTTGTTTCTGTCTTCTCGAGTATGTTGGTCTGCTTTCTATGTCTACTATGACCGAGCCGCAAGGGCAACCGTGGTCATTGCTTTTGCCTACTCTTATGTTTAACGCCCGATTGATTTTATGATACTGGACTTTGTGTACTTGTGGTGTGGCTGTCTGTTTGTCATTCCTCTATCCGACCTTGATGGCTTCAGCGGTCGGCCTCCTGAAATACCGTTTGATTATACAGTACTGGATGATTGCATGTCTGTTATGTCACCTTTTGTCTTGTTCATAGACTCCTGGCTGCAGTGATCTGACTTTTCAATCCGATGTGCTATTTCCATGGTGGCCTAAACTGCAGACGTGGCCCTATTGATCCAAAGAATAACAGTGACAATACACTATCCTACAAGTCAAACTGCGGTGGGATGTGTCTTTCTGAACTATCCTATTACCACCGATCGAATGGGAAACTCGCGGTTATGACACGTTCCCTGGTCAATTTTCCCGATAATGTCCCTAACTGAGCTACACGTGTGCACAGCGAATGACAGGATATGAAAGAGAAATATCAATTATGCCGACAAAAAGAGAAAGAAGTGGCTAGCTTAGGGCCCGACAAAAAGGCCAAGGATATGTTGAGAATTTGATGGCTGTACTCACAGCCCGTTCATATTCTTAGGATTCGTAGACCATTACGTTTTCTGGTGTCCAGGAAAGCTTGATTCTGTGGCACCATGGACACTCGATGGTTATCCAAAATGACTAGGTAACAAGGCCATGAAATCCATGACCTTCTCGAATCAGGAGAGAAAAAAACGTGTAAGAAGATCGCGACGAGGAATACATCAATTCATTGGGACAAGCGTTGAATTCTATGCTCTATCGTCTATCATCCACCCAACACGTTTGGGAAAAATCTCAACTATATCCAAGGTTCATCTCTATAAGCAAGGTAGACGTTGATTTATGCAAACAGACAAAAAGAGAAAAAGTGTTTACTTAACAAAGCATAAGCTGAATGAAAGTACTCTAGACATCCACTTTATGCGTTTCTGAGCGAAATCGTCGTCCAAATATGACCTAAAAACTGGACTGTAGATTGCAGTGCAGATAGCGGTGAAAGCCGACCTGGTATTTTCCAAGCCAGTATTCCAGCGATGGCTATGCCGGAGATGACAGCAGATGCGAATCCGTAGCCGAGTATCCTGCCTTGTCTGTGAACCACCTTGACGACGTCCGAGTACCGCTGTGTACTGAAGCTGACGCGGGCATACTGGGTCTTCCAGCCAAGGCTAGGCACGTAGAGATCGAGTGCTTCCTCGATTGACTTGCGAATTTTATATAGTGGGGTCTTCACTCCCCAGCGCATCTCAAGATAATTTTGTTTGGAGAGATCATTGATGGCGTGCGTATCTGCCGTACGTTGATCGGTGTATGCTTGAAAAGCTGCTCGGCGGGATTCACGGCGAGTCGCGAGACTTGCATTCGAATCAAAGGCGTCGTGCTTATCCAAGAAATCGAACAAGACCCGAATATCTTCAAGACCTGCGTTGAGACCTTGCCCATAGAATGGGAGGATGGCGTGGGCGGCATCTCCGACAATGACAACATTGGAGCCATAATGGTGAGGCTTGCTTTTGATGCTAATCAGGGGGAGATGAGGGTTTTCTTTGAATTGCTCTTGCAAAGCTTCAGGGGCGATCAGATCCGGGGAGACACCGGGGAAGTTAACATCGAAGGATTCGAACAGTTTCTGCGGTGAGCTCTCCAATTGCGCATAGTGGGCGGCTGGAGCAAACAGAGTACAGGTGAATGATTTGTCAGGCGACGGAAGAGCGATGAACATAAACTCCTTTCCGGGCCAGATATGCAGGTGGTTTGGCGAGATGCGGAAGCCACCGGTGTCCGATGGTGGAATCCGAAACTCGCACCACAGAGTGTCGATGTATTCCTGTTGGTAGTCGACTCGAGAATATTTCATCATGTGATACCTCGAGGCGGAATGAGCACCATCTGCACCGATCATGTAATCGAAGCTTACTTCGATCTCAGGGACACGATTGGAGGAGCCAGGAAGGGGGGTATCCCCTGGGGCTCGACGTTCAAACCATGCTCGGTTGGATTGGAAATCCGCGCCTGTTAACTTGTGATTGAAGAACAATGTGACATTTGGCGTCCGCTCCAGCTCGTCAAGTAAGGCATTATTCAGCGTGCCCCTATCTACTGAGTTGATGGCCTGTGAGCCTGTTAGACACGAAATCCTCAAGCATCAGTCATGCAAGTACTAACTTGACCATGGACGTCGTATGCCTGTGCAGCTTCCCAGAGCTTGCCATCGTCTCTCCCGTGAATCATACGACCATGCATCGGGATTGCATCGTTGAGAACCTTCTCGATCATGCCATCTCGATTTGAGCCCTTCAGGGACGAGATACCTCGTTCGGCCAGAGCGAGATTGATAGACTTGGTAAAGTTCAATGGGATTGTAGTAGGATCACGAAGGTCTGCAAGTTACTCCACAACGTGAGCAAAACGATCCGCAATTGCCATCCATGATAATGCATGTGATATATCATATATCAGACGATGATGTCATTCCAGCGACCAGGAAATCAAGTTCGAGTCGAGAAACAAAGTCATATCCTCATATAGTAGATATCGCATAATACAGCATGGGCACGTTGTGAATGTAGGCTCACCTCCACGTAATTCATACACTTCAACATCATCGCCTCTAGCGGCAGCATATAGGGCTGCGAGAGATCCGACCGGTCCGGCACCTACGATGACTACCTTCTGCTTCCTCGGAGATTCATGTGCCATGATGACTGTAGAACAGAAGAAGGCCTATCAAGCCAAGCGCACTGTGCTTCCCTTAAAAAGAAACGTTATTCACTCCTATATGATCAATGACTATGGCTCATGGATAGAACTTTGCCTCACGTGATTACCACGTGAGTGGCATCCAACGATTTCTCCCCAATTACAGCCAGCGTTGGTTGCGCCATACTTTGGACGCTTACTGTGTAAATTTCGTCTCGTACGTCGAAGTATCACATGAAATACCCAGCCGCGCGCCTAGGTGCGCTTAATCACTGGCCCGAGTGATGGTGACGGCCAACAGTCTTGCCACATTGGGAATAGTCACTTTTGCGCCGAGACTCGACCGAGTAATCCGACGAGTGTATCCGCGGGGGATTTTCCCATTTTTTCCTACCTCTCGCAACACTTTATCCGCATAGGATACCCCAATTTGACTCTGTCTCGCATTTGTTGCGCTATTTCCCCTCCCCCTTTCGACTTTCTATCTCTTTCTTACAGCATGGCAGTGGAAGCCGCGACTCGGAAATGTATGGGAGTGGATTGCGACAAGGTCGCGGGGACTCTGCAGTGTCCGACATGCCTTAAACAGGGCACAGATAGCTTCTTTTGTTCACAGGACTGTTTTAAACGGAGTTGGGTAGGCTGCCTAGTGTGACCTGTAGGGTCCACGTACTTTACTCTCTTTTGGACTCCGCATGTATACTAATGTGGTTGTAGAGCGAGCACAAGGCCATTCATAAAACAAAGAGTAATATCCTCACCAACCTATTTCCGCCAAAAGTAGTTTCTGAACCAGATCCAGCCACCGGCCTATTCAATCCTTACCCAGCCTACCCTTTCACCGGTTCTTTGCGACCTGTTTACCCACTTTCGGCCCGGAGAACAGTGCCCAAATCTATCCCCCACCCCGACTATGCCAAGGACGGTATTCCTCGATCAGAGCAAAAGTTCATCGGCCGGCATAACATTACTATCCTGAACAAGGAGGAGCAAGAGGGTATGAGAAAAGTTTGCCGCCTGGCTCGTGAGGTCTTGGATATCGCCGCACGGGAACTGAAGCCTGGCATCACGACCGATTACCTTGATGAAGTGGTTCACAAAGCCTGTGTTGAGCGCAATGTGAGTGGCCGTCTTGATTTGAGGAGCTATCGTAAGCTTGTCCGTGTCGCTTGATACTGAATTGCGTCTAGTCCTACCCATCGCCGCTGAACTATATGCACTTCCCCAAATCTGTCTGCACGTCGATCAACGAGACCATCTGCCACGGTATTCCCGATCAGCGCCCACTTGAAGACGGTGACATTATCAACATTGACGTTACATTGTACCATAATGGCTTCCACGGTGATCTTAACGAAACCTACTATGTTGGAGAGAAGGCTCGATCAAACCCGGATGCTGTTAGAGTAGTGGAGACATCTCGGGAATGTTTGGACAAGTCTATTGAGTTGGTGAAGCCGGGTATGCTGTTCAGAGACCCAGGAAACGTCATTGAAAAGCATGCGAAGAGTCGCAACTGCAGTGTGGTCAAGAGCTACTGTGGCCACGGCATCAACCAGCTGTTCCACTGCGCTCCTAATGTTCCACATTACGCGAAGAACAAGGCGGTAGGAACCGCCAAGCCTGGAATGTGTTTTACAATCGAGCCCATGATCAATATTGGTACCCACAGGGACCGTACATGGCCTGATGACTGGACCAGCACCACTGCTGATGGATCTTTGTCTGCCCAATTCGAACACACACTTCTGGTGACGGAAGATGGTGTTGAGGTACTGACTGCTCGTCTACCAGACTCTCCTGGCGGACCTATCCCTATGCCAACCGTTGAAGAGCCCAGCGAGGCGAAAACTGAGGCGTGAGCTGGAGATGTTAGAAAAAAGAGTCGAGTGAACGAGGCTAGCGAATAAGAAAAATTTCATACTACCAAAAATCCCATCAGGTCACGGTGCCTACATACTAATATTCACTTGGAGGCACTTTTAGCTGCTCAACAACTCGTAGGCATTTTATCGAAGATGGATGTCGCCAACTAAGAGAATGTATTCAATGCCATCAAGAGCGTGTTCACCGGGAAAACGGATTAAGGTCAAAGCTTCGCAGACATCTTATTATGATATTGCCCATCTCAGCCGGAAGGGTCTCTTTCTATCATGAAAGTAAATCAAAACATCTACATAGGAAACATTCCCGCCCACGTGATCTTACTACTCCCGCTACCGAAGACTTGGTATGAAACTTTATCGGCTCAAGTCTTTTGGCTCCATCCAGGGCCGAGAGCCGAATGATCCAATGAGGATGTCCTTGGTCCGGTTTAATTTGTAAGCTCGGTGGGGGTTGCTTATCTACACGTGACCTGAGGTTGACCGGTGGTATAGTTGCCGTGGAGCTGTCGCTTCTCCTTGTATCTGTCTCGATTGACACAGTCTAATCCTTGATTCGTGGGACTGGTGAAGGGAGCATCATGGCCCCAGAAAGGATACCGACAGAGACGTCCCCGCTGCTAGGCCCGCAGGTTAACAGCAATGCTGTCCGCCCCTCAAACGGTGCCATTTCTGGTTTGCGCGACCCCGACACGGCAGGGCAGAATGGTGGTTTACAGGAAGCGCCGGGCAAGGACGTGACAGAATCAAGCCCAAAGCTGAGCTATATATTTCCTGCGATTTCAATTGGCGTATGGTCTCGCTTTCTCGGAATCACTTGTATGCCTGTGCTAATTTGTGCCAGGTCTTCCTATCTGCAGCCGACCAGACTATTATCATGGCCAGTTATGGGCAGATTGGTAGCGGCCTTCATGCCCTCAATCTGACAAGCTGGATTGCCACTTCATACTTTCTAACCCTAACGTCGTTTCAGCCGCTATATGGAAAACTGAGTGATATTTTTGGTCGCAAGGCATGTCTGTTGTGGGCGTACGCTATCTTTGGCACTGGCTGCTTGTTTTGCGGCCTAGCGCAGAATATCCACCAATTGATTGCTGCTCGTGTAAGTATTTGACAATCTTACATGACTGGGAGTATGGGGTGGCTTATGAGAGTATAGGTTTTCCAAGGTATTGGGGGAGGCGGTATGACCACCGTTGTCAGTATTCTACTAAGTGATATCGTTCCGCTCCGAGATCGAGGTGTCTGGCAAGGTATTATCAATATTATATATGCCACTGGATCTGGAATTGGAGCACCTTTCGGTAAGACAGACTTTATGATTGATTGGCAACCACTAACGTTATTCCTCGTGCAGGTGGTATATTGGCAGACTACATTGGCTGGCGTTGGTATGACTTCTCTTCCAGAGTAAAAGGTTGCCTGCTTCTGATACATTTCATAGGGCTTTCATTGCTCAAGCTCCCATATGTGTTCTTGCTTTCATAGCGGTTTCTATCATACTGCAATTGCCACCGCAGGAAAATAGTCATTGGAAGGACAAGCTCCGTCGTATTGATTTTCCAGGAGCGATTATTCTCGTTGGGGCGGTCCTTGGCTTTCTTCTAGGCCTTGACCGCGGTAGTAATGTGTCCTGGACCATACCGGTAACCATTATCTCGCTGAGTGTATCGGCTATCTTATTCGTGCTCTTCGTTGTGGTCGAGATCTTCTACGCAGCGGAACCATTTGCCCCCGGTCACATTATCTTTGACCGAACATTCTTTTCTAGTTATGGCTGTAACTTTTTCAGCTTCGGGGGCTGGTTGGCAGCCCTATTCTACATTCCACTCTATTTCCAAGCCGTAGACGGTGTGTCTGCTACTGTCGCTGGGCTACGTCTTCTGCCCAGTATTCTTGCCGGGGTTTCTGGGTCGCTTTTTGCCGGATTCGTCATGAAATGGACCGGGAAATTTTACTGGCTGACAGTAGCGGCATATTCATTACTCACACTAGGAGTCACAATGATCTTCCTTTTCTCTGGCGGTGCCGCGGAAAGTCTTGTACCGATGATCATGGGAATGGTGGTTTCGGGGTTTGGAAATGGGATCGGTGTCACATCAACGTTGATCTGCCTCAGTAAGTGAACGAGATACATTTGCAGTAAATGGAGTTGTTCTGACCACTCTTGCAGTCTCAAATTCGACGCCCGAAGACCAGGCAGTAGTGACGGCATGCTCTTACCTCTTCCGATCCCTAGGCTCAGTGATCGGCCTATCTTTATCTTCAACAGTGGTCCAGCAAATTCTCCGGGGCCGGCTGAGGTCTGCATTGCGCGACAGTAAGGATATTGACCGCATCGTTGATGGCGTGCGCCAGAGTCTCGACTTTATTAAGACCCTTGATCCGAGTGTTGCCAAAGTGGTTCGGGGCTGTTACGGATGGGCTATGAATAAAGGCTTTGCATTCATGATTGCTGTGGTGTTCTTTGCCCTTGTTAGCAGCTTCTTTATGCGTGAAAAGAAGCTGAATAATCGGTGATCTGGGCTATCAGAGAATAGCCAAGTGATGTTTGATGGTTGCGCTGGCACGATAAATGCGCCCCAAAAAGACGAGAATATTGCAACCTCCAAATTGGAGGGGATAGAACACATATCTGCAAATTGCCCAGCATTGCTATTATATTTTGCGACTTATCATTATTGCGGCAGTACATAGGAAACAGATAGAGATTCGAAGGTTGATGACTGGAGATTGTAGTGTCATGGAGAACATAAATCAAATACTTAATTTACTGCAACCCCGAAGGCGGTCATTTATGTACCGGGCTTTTGGTTGTCCGCCTTTCTCCAACTCTTCCCCAATCAACTTATACTCCCACCTCGCTGACATTCTCATTGCTAGCGGTTTTCTTTTGTTTGCACGCTTCTTTTCGGATCTCATCGCACATTCACGATGAGAATGACCCAGTTTAATAGCCCATAGCCCTTTCGCCGTTATAACCACCGCTATGCCGGGATCTCAACCAAGGCCGGCCTTGTCACGGTATCGTCCTATCGTCTACCTGCTCACTGGTGTCGCAGCAGCTTACGCTCTTGTCTACATTAACAATCTTATCATCTCTTCCTCATCCCAACCATCTCTACGTCGCCGAAGAACTATACGCCGCCCGCGAGGTCTAAGGAGACGATCGGAAGTTGTGCCCGTCGAAACTCCTTCTTCCCGAGCCATCGCACACCTTGAGCAATTAGAGCGCCAGAATGGAGTATATGGTACATTTCGCATAGAAACAGAAGATGGCCGACGTGTGGAAAGTGGGTTGCTTCCCTCGTTGCTCGCAACCCGGGATCAGCTCATGGAGGACGTCGGCGTTCCCCAGGCTCATGCGGAGCGGATGCGCGAGATGATGGAAGACACGTTTCTGGAATCATTTCTCGCTCTGGACTTCCCGCCAGCGCATACTGTGGAAGAGGGCAGCGCGGAAAGGAACTATTTGACGGAGCAGCTTCAGCGGCGTGGGATATCGCGTGCGGGAATCGAGAGGGCCTTGGCTCGGTTCAATGAAGACAGCAACTACGGAGAAGAATTGCGTCGCCGTCGACAGAACGGGGAGAGGGTTACCTTGTCCACTTCTACCTTCCCCGATGAATCTACGCCCGCGCAAAATATGGATGGTGGGGAGACAGTCGTGGATGATCAGAGCGTCTTTTCCTGGCGCGAAGGGCACAACGACACCTCTCCGTCGAGGGAAGGCCAGAACCTACTCAACCTACTTTATCATATCGCCGAGGACCAAGCACGGAGAGATGGCTATATCCACAGAGGCGTAACATGTAACAGTTGTGGCGCTATGCCGATCCAAGGCATTCGGTACCGATGCGCAAACTGCATTGATTACGATCTCTGTGAGACGTGTGAGGCAATGCAGGTTCACATCAAGACCCATTTATTTTACAAAGTACGGATCCCGGCTCCTTTCCTGGGGAACCCCCGACAGTCCCAGCCTGTTTGGTATCCTGGAAAGCCTGCCATGCTTCCCCGCAGTCTACATCGATCCCTGGCCAAACGTCTGATGAAGGATACCAATTTCGAGAACACGGAGCTGGACGCTCTTTGGGATCAATTTCGTTGCCTGGCAAACCACGAATGGGCAGAGGACCCTAACAAGCTCTATATGGCGATTGACCGCAAGACATTCGATCGATGCTTTGTGCCCAACACATCGGTCCGCCCACCCCCTCCAAGCCTTATCTACGATCGAATGTTTGCTTTCTATGATACGAATGGTGATGGTTTAATTGGCTTTGAAGAGTTCTTGAAAGGCCTTGCAAGCCTTAATAATAAGAGCAACGATGAGAGGCTGCGCCGTGTCTTCCGTGGCTATGATATTGATGGCGACGGCTACGTGGAACGGAAGGACTTCTTACGAGTATTCCGGGCATATTACGCTCTCAGCAGAGAATTAACACGAGACATGGTGGCGGGCATGGAAGATGACTTCTTAGAGGGCGGTGCACGAGATGTTGTTCTTGGGAGCCAGCCAATCAGTTCTGCATTTCCTGGCAGCATACCTACAGGAGAGGTGTCTAGGACCGGAGAAGGCAAGCGCGTCAACCATGAAGGAGACATGGAAATCGTGGACAACGAAGGTATCTTGCGCCCCGACGGGACCGACACTGGTGACCGGCATGCCGTCGTTGGTGACGCTGCTGTTAGGAGCCGATACGGAAGTATCCGACCATTATTTCCATCCGTCCGGTTGCCTGACCAAGGTAGACCCGGAGACGAGAACGTAGATGATGCCAGCAGCTCTGATGGCTCCAGCTCGTCGGTTGCTACTGACCGCTGGCCTCCGGCCGAACATATCCGCGACGAGGATATTGTGACGGCTCTTGGGGCCTATGTTCCCCTATCAGAGGTAACTGACCCAGTTGACAGGGCTCGGATCGGCACTGCTGTATACCACAGAATGTTTGATGATGATGATAGACGAGTGGATGCCGCTCGTAGATACGGGATAGATGAGCGGTGGCGGCGAAGGGCATTCTACACCGATGAAGAAGATGGCGCCGCTGCGCCTGAAGGCTACGAGACCGATTCAGACGCGGATGATGTATCGGTGGAGGATGACCTCCGTAGCCAACATCCTGAGCTTGAGTCACATCCGCCATCTCCTCGTTCCCGTTCTTCGTCCAAAGTGCGGTTCCAGGACGACGTCACTGATGACTACGACGTGAGGTCAAATCCGTCAACATCCTCACGCAGTATACTTGTTGGTGAGCGGTGGGGAGGGTTCGAAATCCCTGAAGTAGAAAGGGACGTTGGAAAGGAAATCTTATACCAAGTCACGCAGCAAGGATTTAACGAACTGCTTGATATACTGTTCAAGCCCAAGGAAGACCTGCTCATGGAAGTTTATCGAACGCGCACTGAGCGCAAGATCTGGGCCCGAGAGATTGAGCTGGTAGAACAAATAGATGCCGGGAAGCATTTCGCCCGACTGAATGGGCAGACCGTAGACGACGAGGTCAAAGAGGAGCTGGGGCCTTCCTTGCATAACCCCTTCGGCCACAGGTCACTCGAAGAACTGCTTGAACGGGCGGGATACACTATCGGAAGCCCGCCTTTGGAGCCCGTCCGAGACGGACCCATTCTTGCTCCTCCGTCGCCTAGATTGCGGCTCCCGGACGACGATGTCCGTCCAACTCACCTCGCTGATCCCGAGGACTCAACCGAGCCTGCCTTGTCCGTGACCCAACAGGAAGAGCCGGATGTTGCGCCTGCTGTTCCATCACCAGAATCCCCAGTATCAGAACGGAGTCGGGCACCATCTGTTGAGTCCGATTTTGATCCTACATTGCCACATCACCGTCCAGATCAAGATACCCAGGAGCTACCCGATACCTCTGGATCACACTTTAATGCTTACAGCGCTTCCCCAACACACTCTACCTTCCCGCAAACCCTTCCTGCCGAACTTCGGCTCCAACCTAACGGTACAACCTCATTCCCGGCACCGCCATCAATCGCCGCCTCCTCCCCCGAAGCAGAAGCAACGGCTCCCAAACTCTCCCCCTCACCAATCCAACCTCTACCCCCTGCTTCCACTTCCACCCTTCCACCTCGAGATGGTCCAACCATGCCCCCGTCTCCACTGATTCTCTCACGCTGGGCCTACCTCAATCGTGTTGAACGTGAAGCAAAAGAACGAGGAGGCACAGGCGCCAGGCTTAGTTTCGAGGAATTCTCGCATCGTATGGCAGCAGATCGAGGGCGGAGATTGGCATTCGTAGCTAGCTGGATTGAGATGGCTAGCTTCTAGCTGTGACATCCCTGCTGTCTTCCTCCATTTGTCATCTTCGAGTCGAGAGAGTGCACCTGCACGTATCTGACCTTTGTTCGTGTATATTAATTATTGAAATACGGAGAGAAAACATGAATTAGACTTAACCCGATCAATTTTCTGACGTATCTGGGACGTTATACTACTGCACTTGGCCATTATAGTTTCCGATTTGTATAGTCTCCAGGTATTCCTGGTACATTCCAAGCACCCATGCCCATGACAAAGATATGTTAAGTACATACAATATAGGACGATATAAACGGCGTTGACGAGGTATAGCCATCATTTTGGTATCAATTTCACCATAGTAAGAAGGAAACAGAAAGTTGGAAGACAAAAAGCAGTTCTAGTCTAGTCCCAGTATCTAATCACACCATCCAATCCACCAGTGACGACCTTACTCGTCTCTTGAGGATGCCAGTCAAGACAAGTTGTCGCACCGCCTTCCTTACCGCTTGCCATAATTTTGTGGTACATTTTCCCGGTCTTCCAGTCCCAGAAGCATACGTATCCGGCGCTGTCGCCGGAGCAGATGAACTGACCATCTGGAGAGATCTTGAGGTCAATGGCGTAACCAGCGTTGTTGTGGCCGCGGAAGCTCTTCTTTCGGTTTTGGCGGAATTTATCCGTGGCACCGTAGACGACGATCTGATTGTCGCCAGATTGGAAGGCGACGTATTTGCCATTTGGATGGGGTGCTGCCCGTGTGAGAGCGAACATGTATGGTTCTGCGATGAACTTGATCGGGACGGGGATGCCGTATTCCCAGGCGCGGAGGGATTTGTCGTCAGATGTGGAGATGAAGCGACGGTTTTCGTCAACGAAGGTGATGGTATTGATTGCTGCGAGGTGGTGGTCATATTCTTGGACCAGTTCGCCGGAGCGGGTATCGAATTGGACGATCTTCTTGTCAGACATACCAGCCAGGAACTCGTGGGGGTGCTCGGCACCGGGGTTGAACCGAACGACGTGTGGCGTTTTGCCGGTAGAGAAACGACCAAGGCACTTGCCATACTCGGTGTCCCAGAGTTTGATCTGGCGGTCGTAGGATGCAGTGAGGAACGTTTTCCCGGTGGAATGGAAATCTGTGTCGGTGATAGCTTTGGAATGGCCGGAGAAAGTGCGCAGAAGCTCGCGTGAATGGAATGCGTCCCAGATCTTGGCCTTGCCGTCCGCTGCAGATGAGAGTAAGAGATGGCCTGATTGAGGGAAGAAACGGAGGGATGTGATGGCTTTGGTATGTGACTTCCAGGTGTGGATGAGTTTCTTCGGGATAAAGTTCTTGACACTGCCAACCTCCTTCCTAAGGTCGACATCCAAATCTTGCGGTACGTGCATGTACGTCCGGCCCAAGTAGTCGAATTGCTCAGATCCGTGGAACTCGGTCGTTTCCACCTTGGACGAATCCTCTTGGTAGTCTGTCGCTTGCTTGCTCATGGCAGCCATATGAGCCGGGGCGATCTCCTCTTCCTCTTCCTCCACATACTCCTCGTCACTGGCGAGCTCCCGGTCTTCGGCCGCCTCCGTTTCCTCGTACATATGGTCATCATCCTCATATTTTGCCCACGGTCCCAGATAAGCGCCTTCACCCTCGACAATGCTCGAATCACCCTTCCTTTGTCTCTTAGCTCGCAAGGCTGCCGATACCTCTTTCGACGGCTTCATCTGCACGATATCCCGGCCTCCATACTGTGCCGCTCGGTCCAGATCTCCCACAAACTGACCGGGTAGCCCGGGGTTGCGTGTGTATCCTAAGCTCTGGAACGTGCGGTGTTGCGCGGCGAAGGTGGCTGCGCTGATTGCCGCTTCCTCTGCGTATCCCGTAGGCACGTTCTTACGCTTGAGCCCATTCGCGGGACCATGAGGCTTAAAAGGATTCGCTGGGCCCTGGTTCGGTCGGGAGAGATCGTCGTATGTTGCGTTGTAAGTCAGAGCTTGGGAGGACGTATTAGCGAGCATCATCTGCATATGTGCTTGGTCCTGTACAATTGTTAGATATCACAAGACCCTGACAAGCAACGTTTGAGGGTGGAGTTATATAATAGCTAAGGAATACATGGATAAAGGACGAAATGGAAAGGATGAGAAATTCCGGGGACCAAACCTCTGTATTTACTTCAGGCGCTGCAACAATCTTGGTCGCTGTTGGCGCGGTAGTTTGGGTCTGGGGGCGCGTGGTCTCATCGTCGCTCGACTCGTAGCCAGCACCTAATAGCGACGCCATGATGCACAGCTATTTGAGTTTCTGCAACAGCGAACGTGGGATTGGGAAACTCTCAGTTATGCTGGGAAGGTTAGAGACAAGAAGGGCAAAAGCGCGGCGGTAGTTGGATCATCTAGGTTTCAAAGGCGGCGAGTCTAATTTTTCGGGCGGCGAGAGTGTCCCGCTGCGAACACTGCCGTTTCTACACCACCAGCGCTCTCTCCAGACACACTGCCCATACCACGATCTTTGGGTAAGGGTAGGCATGCGGAGATGGATTTATATTACAATGGCACAGCAAGGGTATCGTACGCTCTTCATTGGCACACTGCTTGAGTGGTGGTATATACAGCACATCAGACATCAAGAAGGAATACAGTCGCAACGTAAAATCAATACACGCAAAATATGTCAATTAAACTGCATCGCAGCGATGCAGTTCTTCAATTCACCATCCCAGTCTAAGTCGTTATACCAAAAGATTGATCATCACCCCAACCCGTCGTCAGATTCCTTGTCATAGGCATATCCTACATTTCGTCCATCTTCCGTTGCATGCTCCGGCATACCGGCGGAGCGTCGAGATCGATAAACTGGGCAGGCCCAGTTTGGCGACATGAGCGTGTCCAGGTACCGCGCCGGAGAGAATTATCATGCTCGATCCAGCCTTACTTATCGCAAGACAAAACAGCGCATCACGCGATACTTCGGCCAACATGGCCACCGCGCATCGCAAGCTCCATCGTGCCACGAACTCAATGAGATTCGTCGCGGATCAAGGCAACGATCATGCTGTACAAGTAGAAGAAAAACATCAAAAGGTGGAAACCCAGTTTGATGAAAGATTCCTGATAGTCCGTCAGCTGGCATTCCGAGTGAGTGATGACGTAAATCCCGAGAAACTGACCTTCTTGTGTACGTTGAGCTTGCGGAAGATCTCGGTCGCATCCAACAGGTGCGCATTATCGTAAATCCTGAATAGTACAATGTCCGGTTAGTATCGCCATTGAGGCATAGCTCCTTTATTATTATTCATTTTATGGAAATAAGAAGCTGAGGACGTACTTCTTGGCATTGAACGCCAACAGAGGCAGGTTCAACAAGATCGCAAGCCAATAGCCATTGATTACAAACAAGAAAGTAAGGAAGGCATGGACGGCAG
The DNA here is from genome assembly GCF_001792695.1 of Aspergillus bombycis. NCBI lineage: Eukaryota > Fungi > Ascomycota > Eurotiomycetes > Eurotiales > Aspergillaceae > Aspergillus > Aspergillus bombycis. The sequence continues at coordinate 26,244 of NW_019170067.1, forward strand.
CTTCGGGGATGATGTAGGCGTTGAGACGGTTGCAGAGGTCAATAGGGTTGATGTAGTCACTGCGGGAAAGCAAGGCGGGTTAGCTCCGTCATTTCGTCGCAATCGCTTAGTGGTTTATTAGAGGTTGGAGCTCCTCCAACCTTAATGCCCGCAAGCAAAGGAGGGGATAGCAACGTACCATTCCAGATCGCTATACATAATCGTGAAGAACACCTGCAGAAACAGGTTGACGGCGTTGATCAACACCGCCAACAGGTAGAGCCACGCTTCGCCGGACATGTTGGGCAGACTCGAGAGGGTTGCACTTGGGGGGGGGGTGTCTTAGAAGCTGGAGAGAAGGGAAAAGAGAGAGAAAAGGACGAAGGTAGATATAGCCGCTCTCGGGGGGTCGGAGAGGAGGATCGGCTACTCAGAGGGAGTAAATTTAAGGGGAAGACACCCGGTAGCAGAAGACGTGAGGATATATTGGAGAAGTGGAAAGTCGACGCTGGAGAAGGCGATTGGATTGGATTGGATTTCGGACTCGGTGTGGGCGGTGAGAGAGTCTGGAGAAACCAATACAACACTAGTCTCGTACGGTAACACCAAGCATAAGAGACGACATCTATGGTGTACTACGTATCGATCATAGTATTACGGAGTACATGTCCATACTGTCATACATACACCTATACGGTACAGAATAGGTACTGTAAGGATACTACTAGTAGTAGTAGAGAGGAGGTATAGAAATTGGACCATTACCGATAAGACCGGTATTAATAATGGAATGCGATATCGCTGTGGGATGCCTCAGTTTACGGTTTGCTACTTACCAGAAGCGGAGTCTCCCCCCCGTCAACACTGACTTCAAAATGGGCAACTTGCCAACTACATGCAACAAGCAGTAGCCGGATGATTTGCTCTGATTATATATATATTATACATGCCCCAATCGACACAATATAAATATATATATTAATAGGATCATGTTAACAAAACTGCCCCTCATATGAAAAGCCCGCACGATGACGTGGGGGAGACACGTGCTTCCATCCGCATCTGGCGTCTTCTACTCATACCCGTGGACTGATTGAGGTCGCCGTGATAGTAGTAATTCTCATTCCTCATATAGGCATATATACACTTCCGGTGAGTCGTCTATACCCCTCAGCGGGCATTAAGACAGGGGTTAGATGAACATGATATAAATGGTGAGCATAAAAAAGAAAAACAAATCAACCCAATAAAAAGAGCGCGAAGAGAAAAAGAAAAGAAAAGGTTATGAGAGCATGATACAAATATCTGGCCACCAATCAATACCAGACAGTAACGGCCGGGAATAACGCCAGTCTCGCCGAACGTAGATTAGACGAGGCGTAAGAGGCGAGCATGGAGTGATGCATTCATTACGGGACTACCGCTTCTCAATGAGGAAAACATGCATTGCTCCGTAGGCAATCACGATGAACGCCCCAGAGATTATACCCAGTCCAATAACATCCTTCCAAAACGCCAAGGTATCGAACCCGAAAGCGCTCAGTATGGAGGCCCCTGGAACCTCAATATCCAGCCCATACTTATGGTCGATCAAAGTGAGGAACGTCACTTCGTTGACAATCAAGGCCTCAAAGCCGTAGTGGAAGATGGACAGCTAGGATTTGGTCAGCTTTTGCATCCTCCCTCCAGGAAGTTCAAGGATGTATAGGATAAACTAAACTTACTGTTTGCAGCCACAAAGCGGACTTGGGAATTGCATCGTGGTTGAGTAACAGACCAGCAAATAGCAGACTGAACAGCATCACCAAACTGCCAATCAAATTGGCCACTCCTCCATCGCGGAAGACGATCCCGATGAAAAGACAAATGTTGGCAGCTGCGAGGTTGAAGAGGACAAGTACTAAGATAAACCGGAGAAACTCTGGCCATGCGGGAATCAGTCCAGTCATGGGATACACGATCACCCCCATTATCACAGGGGGCAGGAGTCGCAGAGGCACAATATCGAAAACTACTTTAGCCGCAAAGTACGTAACAGGGTGGTAGTAGCCATTTGCCCGTTCACGGACAAACAGGAGTCGTTCTGCCGAGAACACCGTGAGACTAGTGAGTGTACTGAATCCGAACAAGGCGAGAACGAAAAAGAAAAGACCCAGACGATTTTGGAACCCCTTGATGTCGTCCGTCAATCCATAGAACAGGTATCCGCACAGCACGGCAAGCAGAATAGAGATGGCATAATGAGTAAGCATTAACATCGGATTCCGGTACAGGTTCCGCCAAGTCCGCTGAGACAGGATGAGAAACTGCCGGAACAGGCCGATCCTAGCATAGCTCTTAGGTGTACTCGAAGAAGCCCCTGAGAGGATGTCTGAGTTTGCCGAACCATTCGCGGTATGAGCATGTTGAACGGCTGCTACGATTTCGTCATTTACGGAACGAGCAACGTCTGAGCTGGAATAGTTCGCAACCAAGATATCGAGATCGGTCTGACCAGGTGCAATTGGAGGTAACTCATCAGGGTCATCAAGGATCTGTGGCGGAACATTGCCCGGCTGACGAGAAAGGCGTAACCATTGCTGAGGGTTCTCCGTCACATCACCTACATCTTCCTCATCTGTTTTTGGGGTGGCGGGACGTTCAAGATCTTTCTTCCGAGAATAGAGTTGCTTATCTTGGCGTTGCTTGAGAGAGACCCGACGGCCATTCTTTGGCCTTCGATTTGCCTCCAGTGTGCTACTAGAATTGTCCTCGATACTTGCGTTTGATGCACTAGCAACTGACTTGACAGCCCGCAAGCTGCTTGATGCCGTTTTGGGTGGGTCTGAGCGCACGTCTAACAACGGGGATACGACCTCGTCAGTATGGGACCGGGTAACGCTAGCATGCATCGTGAGATCCACGAGGTAATCAGCAATATTAAACCCAGGAGGGCAAGAATATCCCGAATTGTCGAAGTACTGCTGGCATGTTGAAAAAGGGCCCGAGTATACAGTCTTCCCATATGCCAGGAGAACAAGTCGGTCGAACAGAGCAACAATGTTGGACCGTGGTTGATGAATAGTGAAGATGACAGTCCGATTGTAAGTCTTCGCTAGAGTCACCAGGCATTCAACTACATTGAATGCATTGAAAGCGTCCTATTTAAACATGTTAGCCATTACTGGGTATTACGTTATTCGGAATAATTTTAGTCTTACCAGTCCGCTAGTGGGCTCATCCAGGAAGAGAATGCTAGGGCTAGTGACCAGTTCGCAGGCGATCCCCACTCGACGCTTCTCGCCGCCAGAGATACCACGGCCTTTTCCTTCTTCTGAGCCAATTAACTGGTCCCTGATATGATGGATACCAAGCTGCTTCTCAACCTCAAACACTCGCTGCTCTTTGGCTGCTCGGCTCATGTCCCGGGGAAGCCGCAGTAGTGCGCTCGTTAGGATCGTTTCATGTACAGTCAGGGTGGGGAGCATGGTGTCTTCCTGATCGACGAATCCTATCATGCCCCTGAAATCGTGGTCATTGACCTTTTCTCCGTTGATATAGAAGTCACCGCGGACTGCGCCCCGCTTGTTTTTTCGAGCAAGAATATCAAGGAATGTCGTTTTCCCCGCACCTGAAGCCCCCATGATCGCTGTAATTTGGCCCGGCTGTGAGACACCCTGAATACCAGAAAGAATCTCCTTCCCGTTCAAGAAATAAGACACATTATCCCAATACAGTGCTGCTGGCTTGTGGTCCGTCAAGAGTTTGGTGGCCTCGTCGTCCGAATCATCGGAGAGAGGTAACTGAATACGTCCCCGATACGATCTGCGCGATAAATACCACACAGTCAAGATCACCGCCACAACAAAGAGTGCACAACCAGCGATAACTCCAGCGATGAGGGGTGTATTGATTTGTTTCACGGGACGCGTGTATCCAGGTACATCTGTTTTGTACAAGCACTCTCCAGACTGACAGTTCAGGAAGATACTTTCGTCTCCGAAAACGCTCTTGATCAAGTCATCCATGGCAGGTTCCTGGAACTTGCTGCCGTCATTCGCACTACCACCGATGGTAGACACCGACGTGAAGGAGGCAGGACCTTGGATGGACTGGTCGAGAAAATCTCCGATGTCAATCGAGCCCTCTTCTCCACAGAGCATGCGGCCTGGAATGCACTTGCACCTGATATTTTCGCATTTGTATTGAGTTCTGTTCCGATCGTGGGTGGTTTCTAGGTCCCATTTGCAGGTATCTAGACCGCAATAAAACGATTCCACCTGGTCCACCCAGAATTGGAAATTACAGGTGTTGTCCTCCGCCTTACAGGAAAACGTCACTTGGGGCTTCTTCTCCTTGAGTTGATCGAGGATTTTGCGGTTGGTCACATCGCACATCTGAAAATTTTCCTTGACCGTGACACCTTGGCTATAACAGACACCCCCTTGGCCTTCAGGCATCATGGCATTGCAAACGTCATCACTCTGACAGACATTGCAGTTTATTCCGCCCCAGCCATCTTTGCAGTTGCAGTACTTATCTGTCCGCGGGGTCCTCTCATTGCCATCGGCCAACGACCCGCAAGTCGGCTTCGAGCAGTCCTCACCAGCAAACCCCGGCGGACATACGCACTTGCCGGACAGATTATCGCAGGAAGCAAATTGAGCACATTGAAATGCATCTAATTGGCAGTTGAAACATGGCGGGCAATCGTCTGGGCGCTTATCGAAAGCATTGAAAAGCGGAGATATCACACGGGTGTCGGAATAGTTGCTCTGTGCTACAGCTGCAGACACCGAAAACGAGAGCAGGGTGGCTAGGTAGAGCTGCGCTGGTAATTTCGATCGCATTGTGATCGGTGTGTGTGAAGATCGGACAGTAGTCGCCTCACTTACTCGCAATCTGGGTCTCGGACCAAGCGGAGTGACCAGTGCGGAGTAACTAGTAAATGACAGAGGGGATTAGCAGGTAAGATGACATTGATTAATACTGTTGGTCGACGTTCGTGGGCGCTATCTATAGAAAGCAAGAGAGATGCAGAAACTTCCCGCAAAAGACAAGGCTGAAGAGAAGCAAAAGCAAGGCAGAAAAGGAGTGGTGGTGAGATGCAGGGAGAGATGCAGTTGAGAGGTTGAGACGGTAGCGCAAGTCACCGATGACGCGGGCGGAGGACCTGCATGGGCATGCCGACCTGGTGCCTGACAGCCTGGGGCATTCACGGACTGATTTAACTGCAAAAAATGGGGGCTTCGGTGCTAAATCCGGGGTGCTGGGCACGTGATCTGTAGTGAATTCGATCACAATTCTATTTAAGGAGCCAAAAAAACAAAACAAAACAAAACAAAAAGTAAAAGACCAGGGACAGGCCGAATATCAGACATTTAGATCTTCTGTGAGGTTTTCTGTAAAGTCTTATCACTGTCATCATCGTTATCATGGTCCAAGTAAAGGAATTTGCCGTGGAGCAGGCATGTACATCACATCCTCCCTCCCCTCACAACCCCGCATGAACTCACGTTCTTTATGCTAACATCATGGAAGTGGATGGATAAATATGAACACCATGCCAAGTACAACATAGCAGAGACATGTTGTGCCTCTATTTCAGTGAAGGATCTACAAGATCTGTCCGAGGACAAATCTCTGAGTCCATTGGATCTCTCTACAAAACTCACATATGGTGCTATTCGAGGTTCTGAACGGCTTCGAGAGACCTTGGCCAATCTCTACTCGGTCAAAACGCCAACCCCATTACCTTCCGATAACGTCTTAATTACGCCGGGCGCTATTCAGGCCAACTTCCTTTTGCTTTATTCATTGGTTGGGCCGGGAGACCATGTCATCTGTCATTACCCCACATATCAGCAGCTTTACTCGGTCCCAGCATCGCTTGGAGCCGAGGTGAGCCTGTGGAAATCGAAGGAGAACGATGGGTGGAAATTGGATCTTAACGAATTAAAAGAGATGATTCGTCCCAACACTAAGCTGATTATCCTTAAGTATAGTATTCCATTTGACCTCTTCACACTGTTATACCGCCAAATATGACTGACCCAAGGTGTTGGTAACAGTAATCCGCAGAACCCTACTGGGGCTGTCATTCCTCAGGCTACGCTGGAAGAGATCGTAGAAATTGCGCGCAGCTCGTCAATCTTTGTTCATGCTGATGAAGTCTATCGGCCTATCTTCCATTCTATTACTCCTATGGAACCTGACTTTCCATCATCGCTCCTTTCTCTAGGATACGAACGCACAATTGTGACTGGTTCAATGTCCAAAGCGTATAGCTTAGCAGGCATTCGTGTGGGGTGGATTGCCTCTCGTGATCGGTCTGTTATTGAGACATGCGCTTCTGCGCGGCACTATACTACCATCTCGGTGGGCCAATTGGACGATGCCATTGCGAGCTATGCCCTGGATGCAAGCTGCATCCACAATCTCTTGAAGCGGAATATCCAATTGGCGAAAACGAATCTGGCGATCCTTGAAAATTTCATTGAATCTCATCGGTGGGCCTGTGAGTGGGTCAAACCACGCGCAGGCACGACAGCATTCGTGCGATTCAGTAAAATGGGGAAACCCATTGATGATGTCGCCTTTTGTGAAATGCTTCTGGAGCGGACTGGCATCATGTTTGTCCCAGGAAGTCAGTGTTTCGGGGAGGGAGAAGACTTCAAGGGCTACGTCCGGATCGGAGTGGTCCAAGAAACCCACGTGTTGGAGGAGGGGTTAGAAGTGTTAAGCTCTTTTATGGAGGACGGGTATGAAGAAGTCCCCGTAATCCGGAAGAAATAAATGTAATGATGTGAGTGGTATGGAAGCGCCTCGAGGTCCGAGCCTTCAGACTTATGGTTTTGTCTAAATCCGATAAGTATTAAATATATTTGATTCGTTTTCCCTTGGCAGATGAGCATGTGACATGCATGATCACATTCAAGGCAAACTAAATAAATATGAGAAACTCCAACTTCTTGTTCTTGTTATTTTTTACTTTAAACTCTACGAACCCAAGTGGAACAGACGAGAAAAAGTGGATCAGAAGATAAATTTAATCTTGGCCCCCCGTTTCCGAGAGAGCCGGACCCATACGAGCAAGCCGAGGCAACTCCAATCGCCCTCACTCCAACACCAAAACCCATTGACCATGGAGACGTCGTCCATTTAAACACAATTTCTGTACTCGTTGGACCTTCTACCCTTCTACCCTTCCTCTCGTTTCATAACCCCGACCATTTGAACTTCAACTCGCGTAAAGCGCGTGTCCCTAGCAGATCCCTTCTAGAACTCCCCAAGATGCCTATCCCTTTACCTGGTACGTTCCTTGAATTCCCACCCGGAGTGCCAAGGATGAACAAAGCACCTGTCATCGATGATGACCACTGACCATATACTGGGGATTTCAGATATGCCCCTTTCTATCGCTACGCCTGCTCTCGCCACCACACTCGCATACCTGAATGCGAAATACTCACTGTTCTATGATGTGACATTAATCGGGGGCTTGATCAAGTCCATTTTTAAGTCTCGCTTGGCAGAGCGTCGTGACCATCTAAACCTCTTCTATGTACTGGAACAGCATGCCCTGGCTCCGGCGACCAAGAACAACCAATTCATTGTCTACAAGGGCCGTGCCTGGACCTTTCATGAAACCTACGTCATGGCGTTGCGGTATGGCGCCTGGCTGAAGAAAGTTCACGGAATCAAGCCTAAGGAAATCGTAGCGATGGATTTTATGAATTCTTCAACCTTTGCATTCCTCCTTCTAGGACTCTGGAGTATCGGTGCCGTGCCCGCATTCATCAACTATAACTTGTCAGGGAAACCCCTGACACACTGCGTCAGAACATCAACCGCTAGATTATTGGTGGTTGACGAGGAAATCCGCCAGCAATTTACGCCTGAGCAGATGGAGATGCTGGGCTCACCGGAGTTCCGTGAAGGTGGTGGGTCGGTCGATGTGGTCTTTTTCACACCCGAAGTGGAATCCCAAATCATGCAGATGGAGGCCACGCGCGAAGATGACAGCGTCCGAAATGGCCCTGTCCTCCGTGATTTGGCTTTGCTTATATACACAAGCGGTACTACCGGCCTCCCGAAACCCGCTATTGTCAGCTGGAGGAAGTGCTGGTCCGGCGGCATATTTGTCACCCATTGGTTGGGGTTGGCTAAGAACGATCGTTTCTTCACAGTATGCTTCACCCTAACTTGCAAAAGTTTTAACTGCCCTTTTTTCCGCAATAGACTGATATCAATATAGTGCATGCCGCTTTACCACTCATCCGCTTCGATCCTGGGGTTCGTAACTTGCTTGATGAGCGGATCAACCCTGATCATCGGTCGCAAGTTCTCCGCTAGAAACTTCTGGCGAGAAGCGCGAGAGAACCAAGCAACGATTGTACAGTACGTGGGTGAAACCCTGCGGTACTTGATGGCCGTTCCGCCTGAGATCGATGCTGTTACTGGAGAGGACTTGGACAAGAAACATAATGTGCGCGCAGTGTTCGGAAACGGCTTGCGACCTGATATCTGGGGCCGCTTCAAAGAGCGTTTCAACGTCACCACGGTTGCTGAGTTTTATTCGGCAACTGAAGGCACCAGCGGGTCCTGGAATCTCTCTTCTAACGACTTCACAGCAGGAGCAATCGGGCGAAACGGCTCGCTTAGTAGGCTAATTCTAGGAGGCGGCCTGACCGTTGTTCAGGTTGATCACGAATCACAGCAACCTGGCGGGACCCTAAGACGGGTTTCTGTAAGGCGGTGCCACGAGGCGAGCCCGGTGAGCTGCTGTATGCCATCAATGCGGCTGATCCTGTAGAGAATTTCCAGGGATATTTTAAGAACTCCAAGGCTACCGAAAGCAAGATTGTTCGTGACGTGCTGCGAAAGGGCGATGCGTACTTCCGCACTGGCGACATGGTGCGGTGGGACACTGAAGGCAGATGGTACTTCAACGACAGACTCGGCGATACCTTCCGGTGGAAGAGTGAAAATGTGTCCACAAGTGAAGTAGCCGAGGTATTAGGAGCACACCCAGATGTGCATGAAGCTAACGTCTATGGGGTTGCGCTGCCTAATCACGACGGACGTGCCGGCTGTGCCGCCATGATTCTGCAACAACAGCACCAGGCCACCGACCCATCGGTGCTTATTCCCCCCACCCAAGAGACACTGAGCAGTCTTGCAGCCCACGCCCTAAAGAATCTACCTCGCTTCGCAGTTCCACTTTTCCTCCGTCTCGCGCCAGAAATGCAGGGAACAGGAAACAACAAGCAGCAAAAGCATGTACTGCGGACCGAAGGCGTAGACCCGTCGCTAGTCAGTACTTCGGACAAGCTGTACTGGCTCCAAGGGGACAAGTACGTGCCTTTTGAGCAGAATGACTGGAGCCGATTGCAGGGTGGACAGGTGAAGCTGTAGTGGTTTCTCCTATGTTATGACGATCTATACAATATATATTCTTCGTTAGGCTTTTGGGTATATGTATGCAGTGAACTATCTGGCGTCGATACCCTGCCCATTCGCCGCATTAGATTGCCTCGGGTCTGAGCCGTACATGTATTTTGTGATATCATTAGCGTCCGAACAGTATTATTCCCAGTTCATGTTATACTATGCTATATGCTGCCAAAACTGTCACCGTCCTATAATATGTAACTCGACATGTCGAAAAGCTGGGTACACCACCGCAGTAAAGCCAAATGCAAGCCACATACCCAGATCACAATTCTGAGGCAAGGCTTTGGCAATCGGTCCGACAAAGTATGACTGGGACTGGAATGATACGTTAGTGACTGTATATACTCATATATGTTATAGTCTAGCATGGCAGTATAGGACTTGTTGCGTATGACAAAAGCACTTACCATTCCAAGGACGGCACCCAAAAGCCCGAATACAAAGCTGGCCCCGGCAGCAAGGCCCATCGGCAAACGATGTGGATTATCCCAAATCGTCCAGTCATAGTTGTGACCTCGGCGAAAAATCCACGCCTCTTCTAGACAAACTGCCAGCCATGCCACAATCCAGTAAGACATAAGCGGGAGAAAATTCTCCATGATCTCACGAAGATACTCGCGAGCGACAATTGCGCAGACGGTGTAGATTACGACTTCTAATGTAGTCAGGAGAGGCCGCGGGATGCGTGGGCCGTAGCTGCCCAGCATTTGGAGGTTGAGACCCGCTGAGTATGTGCATGGAATATTGTTGGAGACAGTGCCGAGGAGGAGGATGACGGCGCAAAAGCGGCCAAAGCCGTGCAGGTTGCTGAAGGACGCCGCGAGCAGACTCCCTGGGGAGGCAAGGGAGGCCTCGATCCAAGCTTGATTCGTGTCAATCCCTGTTGCTAGGCCAATGCCTAGGAGTGTTGTTAAAGCCATTGCCAGGCCCATGCCTGTGCTACCGGCAAGAAACATTCGCCATGATTTGGTTGCTGTTGGGAAGTAGACGAAGTAGTCCGCGCTCGAAGGGGCCCAGGTAACGGCTGAGGCGAAGCAAAGAGAGAAAAACGAAAGCCGATCAGAGGCGGTCGCTCTAGAGATATCTGGGGAAAGGAAAGGTGAGGTGATAAAGCTTGGCCCAGCAGAGCCGACCATGATGGCCAACGTTAGGATTTGAATGATCCAGGCGTATCTATGTCTGGATGTCAGTTGGAAGACTATAAATAAAGGCAGTGGAGGCCGGAACTATCTATGGATAGGGCGTTTGGTTACCTAGTATAGAACTGGAAAAGGTGCACACCAAGAGTGGCGATGAACCAAGTCAGAATTGATACTACAATTATGCCAACAGGAACAGCTGTACGGCCTCCAGACACTGTATAGATGACCTGGCCCCCGAGAATACAGTTCACCATTCCATATCCTAGCATGGTGAGGATATTGAGTAGACAGCAAGCCTTGCTGAGGTAGTATCCAAGGAAGTATCGAGTCACGACCTGAGTGCAAAATTAACTATAAAGCCCATGATCATCGTCTTGATATTTCTTACCAAGGTTCGATTCCCACTTTTGGGACCCCAGGTACTCATATACCCTACACACATACTTCCTAGTATAACCCCCAAAGTGGCACATATGGTGGCCTGGTTCCAATCAAGCCCATATAAAGATGGACCGTACAGTCCCACAATAATGTTGTTCCCAGTCAACGCAGAGCTTAGCCACAAAAGAAAGATGCGGGTGTAGGTATTGGGTGCCGGAGGCTGGCGCTCATCATCTGCTACGCGTTCAATTCCTCGAGCCTCCACTCCAGACACTTGAGCGAATACTCGACCAAATACCGCGATGCCTCTCTGAAATTTGGAACCCTTCAATTCTGCATCGGTAGATAGTAACTCCAGTGTATGGACATGTCCAGTCTCCTTGGCCTGTACATTTGGGTCGTAACCCTGTTCAGTGTCTGCCATTACAATTGCCACGAGTGTTGAATTGGGTAGCGGAAAGAAGATCAGGGAGCCGGAGGACAGAGTAAACAAAGAAACAAATGGCAGAAGAAGATGAGTCAAACTCAATGAGCGGTATTCTTACACTCCTGTGGTTATTGGGATCCTTGATTATTAGTCCATTGAATCCTACCCTTCCTCAGTGCCAGGGTCGATCAGCCGACGTCGTTACATATATACTCCTTCGCTACCCGGAAGGACTGTCGAGTGGCGTCCATGATGCAGCAGAGGCACCATGTAACTTCCAGAGTGAGCATCGTAAAATGTTGATGCCTAAACCTAGATATGTGACAATTGCCCAAGTAGCGATTGGCGAGGTAACAATAGGGGGCCCACCAAGCTTCTCTCATGAACATGGAATGGAGTCAGGTCCAGAATCTAAATCGATCCAGCTTCAGGAATGTTGCAGCTCTCCTTGCTTATTAGTAGCAGCTTGTGCAAGGACTTGCACATGAGCGGCGATGTCATCGTTCCTCTCAATATGATGCTACTGTTGCTTTCTATTGCTGCAGACCTGATGTAAGGGGTCAGTATGTTGGTGTTGCTGAGAGGCGTTCCTGTGCTGCAGTAGCGTTCAGTCGAAGAAACTCGAATAGCACAGATAAGACACATGGTGCCCCTTTTTATCAAGGGGCTGGCGACTTGCCGCTGGCCTAGACCGAGTTTGATCCGCCACATTGCAAGCCTTCTGATATGGTGGCGCCTCGACTAAGAGATACATCTTATCGAGTAAAAGGAGATCGAGAATGCTCCGTGTAAGCTATGCATTTTGATCAGCAGCCATGTGACACTTGCTTGTCACGTTGCAAGGTGGACCTGATGATCTTGTATGTGTATATATTTCTAATCCGTTATAGGTTTGATCCAGAGGCCTATGAAGATGTACATACGCTATGTTTCGACAATGCATGGGATTTTGCAGACAGATTGTTGGCTTTGGACTGTTCCTTGCAACATGTGCTAGGACATCTGATTGGCGTTTATTGACCACACATGGGCAGAGAGGGAAGGGGGTAAAACGTGAAGAAGATGAAGACCCTATACCCTCAGGATCCATGACATGCTGTCACTGTTGGTCACTAACTGGCAACGCTATCGATCACACCTTTCCAGTCTGACATACCTGAGCCCAACAAAATCTTCAACCTTACACTATGCCGCTCTATAAACCGGGTTATGCATAGTAAGGGGGAAGACAAACGGCTATGTTAGCATTTCAAGAGTAAGTGGGATTGCTCCACTATACGAAATGTAGCCAACAATTCCCAGATTGTTCCGATTGTTCGCTCCAGCTTTGACCATGTCGCCAGCTCGGATCGTGTCTTTGTGACCACCATCTATGCGTTTTCACCGAAAATGACCACGTTGAAGGGTCGCTAGAAAGGCTCAAGCATGGCGAAGCCTAGGTGTTTCTTAGTTTTGCAAGCACATTTCCCAGAAAGCTACTAGGTAGATATGCAAACTACCGGAAAGCAGCGAACCGCAAAGCAGAGGAGGAATTGTCATCAGATGAAGTTGGGTCTAAAGGTTTAGGTGGAGGAGACCGAGAGGTAGATCGGCTAAAACCGAAATCCCCCGAATGTGTCTGGTTCTCTCACCTTTGCAACTTCGAATTCGTGCCGGCGAAAGAAAAAGTCGCCGAGGCTTCGATGATTTTACTTTCCCATCCAGTGACAATTGCCGAAGATAGTTAGTACCTCGGAAACATCTCTGTTTAGGATTCCGAGACCGACCCATTACCCCGAGTTTCGGAAACCCCTCAACCAACTCTCGAGATGCTTCCCCCAAGTAACTCAATTGAGCTTTCAACCACCTTCTCAAACAGCCAGTAAATGTGAGATTGAGCAAAGTCAAGACTCTACCAGCCGTGTGAACTCATGATGTCACTCTCTTCCGCTGTACAGTGGGCCAGACATTCCAACCAGAACCTGTTTCGAGGGTGCTCTTCGCTCCGTCGCTTCTCAGTACATCATGGTCGATATTCAGTGGCCGATTTCTCCGCCTCATCCATTGCAGCATCATTCTTGTCGCGCTTTCAGTCCCTGGGGCCGCAAACTCGCTCACAATTTTGTGACGCCAATCAGCTACAGCTCTTGTCACTCACCTTGAACCGTCCATCTCTATACCCTGACACCCCATCGCTGAGCCATACCTCAACCTCATTGCCTGCTGGCACGCCCCTCCCGCCAGGTTATCATCTAGTTTACTTCACTCCCGCATTTCTGGAAAGTGAACTAGGTGCCGACGGTACCGACGTCTCCTACAATCCGGAGACTCCATTCACCCGGCGCATGTGGGCAGGTGGCGAGGTGCATTGGCCGCGTGCCGCAGATGGGAGCCCTAACCCATTGCGCGTGGGACAAGAGGTCCAGGAAACTACGAAAGTGCTCAGTGCCGAGCCCAAGATTGTACGTAAGACGGGAGAGGAGATGATCGTAGTGGGCGTAGAGAAGGAGTTTCGCAACGAACATGGCGTGGCGGTTATTGATCGCCGGTAAGTTTCCATCTTACGCTGTTACCAGTATGTCCCCATGGTCTTTAGAGGTTAATAGTCTACCAGGAACTGGGTCTTCCGTAAAGCACTAGCCGTGCCATCTGTATCATCTACAACAAGTGACCCGGCACCATTACCCTCGGCACCAGCCTCTTCGTCAACTGTCTCAACAACCAAGACTCACACCCGTACCTTGAGACAGACAGCCGTCACTCTGTTCCGGTTTTCGGCGTTGACCTTTAACCCTCACAAGATACACTATTCGACTCCATGGGCCCAGCAGATGGAGGGACATAGGGACATCGTCGTCCATGGCCCGCTTAATTTGATCTCGATCTTGGATCTCTGGAGAGATACACGACCAAACAAGGACGACCCTGCTTCGATGCTCCCGGAGAGCATTACGTACCGGGCGACGAGTCCGTTATACGCAGAGGACGAGTACCAGATTGTGCTCGATGAGGAAGAGGGATCTGGTGTAGGAACAGTGCAAATTATTGCTCCTGGCGGAAAGGTTGCGATGAAGGCCGAGGTCAGGTCGGCTGAATGAAATCTTCTGGCCTTTCTTTCTGTTATGGTTCTCGATGATTCTTATCTAAACATCGTACGGGTGGAGGAGAAGTGACAGACTCCTACTTCTGAACTACGGGTATACGAGTAAATTTAGAGCCATTTAAGGGACTCCCGATATGTAGTGGTTCAGGAAGCTGAAAATTGCAGTCGCTAAGTTTCATTAACCTCCAGGAACCTGCTCGAGAGTAGCTGAGATATCTGAAAAGCTACATACATTTCTGTTGAAGTCGATAGGCTCTGACTTTTCTCCATGAATCAAAGGTATCACTTGCGGTGCATGAGTCCATGTGTCGGGTATAGTTGGGTGCTTGGCGTATAAATCTTGCGTCAGAAATTCGTATGAGTTGGCCAAAATCGGCAGATACAGCTCGGCGGCAGGCGTTCTATTGAATACGAGCTCATGTACTCCCGCAGACTTCGGGATAAATCTTGCACCCACAGCAGGGTGGAACCGAAAGTAATTCCAATCGTATCTGAAATCATGTTCATGTCGATATATCGTGGGAAGCTGCCCTGTTTCAGGTGAATGTGGCGAGGGCATAAGTTTGATCTTGGAAGCGATCAAGTCGCCATATCTTTTAGCAAGACCACCCCCTGCAAATACAAGGCATTCGAGACGACTCGCAACTTCCTCTAGGGACGACGGATCATTTGACATGGCTTCTAAGGTTGATGGAGCTAGAACTGCCCAAGCTGCGTCAATATGTCGGAGCGTCTGCGTCAAACTTCGGCCTGTTTGAGGCACCTCAGGGAGTGGCAGGATAACTGTTGTGTTATTAAAGATAGCATTTAAAACACCGAAGTGTACGCCAGCCGGCTTGATAGCTGTCAGCAGCATCCTGCGGAAAGAGTGTATAGCTACTACACTTACATCACTCAGAGGACAAAGCAGAAGGCATCTATTGTTCCCAAGCATGGAGCTCTGGGTTTCATAGCCTTCTGGAGCAGAGAGCCCAACACTACGTGCTACATTTGCGATGAAACTGTGGGATAGTAACATGGGCTTCGGAGATCCTAGGGTCAATCAGCTGATGCATCCTTAGCTTCACTATGGCTTTTTGACAACTTACCTGTGCAACACGGGTTGTGGATGATAAAAGCGGTCTCGTAGTACAGGAACTTCAGTTCCTTATTATACTCATATCTTCTTTGGTGCTCATGTAGGAGCTGCTCAAATAGAGGCAGCTCTATAACGGAGATCTGTTTTCCACGCAAAGTGGCTCGAACCTGTGGAAAGACCGCATTTGTCGTGATTATGATAGAACATTCGATGTCCTCTAATAGCTTGTGATTCTGAGCCACTGTATTTCTTTCTGATATCAAACACAACTAGAGCTCTCAGTGATCAGCGACAAGGGCACGGCTTTATATACATGTCTATGACTTGCACACCTTGAAGCCAGCTTTCATGGCCGCAATAAGCGTGATAGAGCACAAGGGACTATTGGGCGCTAACCAGGCCAGTGACTCTCCTGTATTGTCTCTTCCCAAAGCACTGGTAATACAATTGGCAACACCGTTCACAGCATTTGCAAGTTCGGCATAAGTAATCTGGCTATATCCAGAGTCAAAATCCGTTGGGGAGGTAGGGTATTCTATCCAGAGACCATTGGGCTCATCGCGAGCCAGCTCGTCGATGATAGTAGGCAGCAATTTTCCCTGGGAAGCAGCGTCAATTCGGGGGTTGCCCATTTTGATGGGTGGGGAGGAGCACTCGATGAAAGGCATGTTTGGCAATTGACGAGGGTGATATGGTAAAGAACCAGGCTGTATTATGCCCAGTGATCATTTAAAAAAAAAATCAGATAATTAAACGAAGGAGGCTTAAAGTATACAGCTCGTGAAAAAGGAAAAAGAAATGGCAAAGATATATAAATATATCAGAAGAACATTCAATGTCACGTTGGAATCACGGGAGCGTCAAGTGGATTTAGATGATTTTTATCAGTCAGTCTGCAGAATTCGTGGTTTCAGCCATTCATATCGCCTCACTTACCCCGCGTTGCTTGAAGGAGTTTCTTTTTTTTCTTTTCTTTTTTTCTTTTTTTTAATCCCTGCAGGAACAATGATTACACTACTGCATACTTTGCAGGGAGTACCAATTAATGGTGGTTGAGTTACCTGTACTTGTTCTTTTCTACAGTCAGGTAAAACAACATAACGCCGGCGTGCCACCACCGCCACCATGTTATGTTGATGGTAGAAGCTTCTTGGAAATGTGTTTTGGAACTATAAGTAAGTGGGCGGAAGAAAAAAAATAATTAAAAACTAAAAAAGAGGGGGAGAGAAAAGAAGAGAAGAAAAAGCGAAATCTGCGTGGGCACACTGCAAATTGCTAATACAACCGGTCAGGTTGCAATGACTTGCCTGATGGTGGAGACATCTGATGCTTCTCGCTGGTAAAGACCCCTGTTGTGCAAGGCAACACCGATCCACCCTTTGCAGACAATCCTGAATAATACTATTAGTAGGTGAGAGAGGGGCAGAGAGTGGTTAAGAAAAAAAAAGATTCAAGTGGATCCAAGTTATTCCAAATCTGTTTCTATTCTTCAATCTTTCTCGTTCGTTTACTACTCGGATATTTAATTGTGCTTACCCACTTCCTGGAAATCCAGACAAATTTGGTCAAAATGGTCGCGTCAATATTGCCTAATTGGCAGAGTATTTGGAAAATATGGTGTTTAATATATAATGCACGACGATAACAGAGCCATTTATACCAAGCGCCACTCCCACAACTCTCACAATACCGTTAGTTGTTTTACAGATATCTATATGCTACCACACAGTGTTGACCTAGCATATCGCTGTCATGGAGAGCATAGTATTGCTTGGAGTCATCGATTTCTACCAAAACTGTTAGCACAACTCAACCTAGTTTGTTGCGACCCAGTGAGCACACGGATTCCTTAGAAATCTTTCGAAAAGTTAGTTAACTTATCTATTGTGCTTATCCTTACCGCTAATATATGTGTATAGTACTAGTCCTCTGGGGTGCCAGAACTGATAAAGTATCAGTGACAAAGTGCCTGCCATTGCTAGGCCGATGTTATCTCCAGCAGCTTCTCGCACTCTTTGCAAGACCCCTTGGATACGAAGAAGCCTGTTGGTTGTTCCCTGGCTTGCAGAACGAAGACCCTCTGGCTAGCTCTGGAACATGGCTGAAGGGCCATCAGGTGACAAAAATGTACCACAGTTACCATCAGTCCCCTGTCAGATCGACAGAAAACACAGGTGACAGGATCGTAACTTGGACGACGAGTGAGACCAATCATGGTGTGCCGCTGATATGTCGCAGTTGTACAATGTCTACCTCGTCCCCCCAGTTGTGGCTTGGGTCAGTCCTCCCCCTGAAATGTCTGATCACAGCGCTTGCAATCCCGAGTTTCGATACAAACATGTTTATCACTCCAACTCGGGGAAAGTTTTAGTACAGTCAGCACAAGAGTAACTTAATCAGTGCACTGGGCCGTAATATACTGGTAGTAGAAAGCTTGCGTATAACATACGACTACAAGCAACGTGACGTGTGCAGGTGCCATCAAAACGACAGTACCCTCACTATAGTAAGCGACTCCTCTCAAGGGCCTGACGTCATTTTTGATGCCTGATGGTGGTAAGTACTAGTAGTGCCAAAGGTTACAGTCCACGAGGCGCTCGCAGTATATACAGATGATCTTCCACCTCCTCTGGGTAGAACAGCGATAAAGATGAGCAAAACGTTGGAACATCATGATCATACACCGGGAGGTTGAAATACTGTACTCTGTCCGAAGATATGAGATACCGCAAGAAGGTCTCCTGTCCAGTTGCTTACTGCACCCCTCTGGAGTGTCAGAATAACTGGTTCGTGCCATACTATACTCGGAATCTCGGTACAAATGGTGCATCCAGGTGCAGAGAACCACGCGCTAGATAACCGTCGAAGAGCCTAAATAAGCAACTAGCATAGCAAGGATGAACAATGGCGACGCTTTAGTGGAGGTTTGTGCAGCGAAGCTATATATAGTTATCTAGTACACAGTACGAGTCAAAACCGTTAACCTCTCAGTCTCTATCTGCCGACCCACCAGCGACGAGCACAAGCTGACAATCCGCACTATGAATGCGCGAAAATGTATGAAAATTCTCTAGGGATTGGCATGTGTGACCAGCAGGAAATCTGCTGAAGAGGGACCAGAACAGCCAACAGTTCAACGTCGGTGGAATCCTTTTCCAGGCCCACCCTATAAGAATCCGCGAAACCACCCCGACGAGTCTTGGAAATTGCAGCACATAATATATCGCAGCGCGTAACACTGATATCACATTGCATTAATTAATCCACGACGTGGGGCCTGAGTTAGCGAAGTTCTCATAGGCTCAGATCCTGGGCCGTATAACAGCCATTGCTAATGGCTAATTTCTCTAGTCGGCCGAAGACGATGCCTCGGTTCCGACAACCCATAATCGTGTCTTGCCACGCCTCTAGATCATGCTGACACCTGCATCATCCTCCAGGGTTCTGAATCCTGCGATGTTGGGAGAATATAAGTCGAGATCAGGGTCGACGTTGTGGAGGTGGACCACACATGTCAAACCTGCCCTCGACTTGGCCAGTAAATCAATCGCCTGCTTCCCAGGAGCATAAAAGCATGCTACTTACGCCATACATACCATGTACCTGGACTGGGTAATGCCTAAACATGGATAGTGTAGTTGATCGAACAGGAAGTTACTATAGTAACTAGTAATATATAGTAATTAGCCTGGAGTGGGTATCGCCGGTGCCGGCGGCCGAAGACAGTGTCACTGTAGTGTACGCAAAAGGATAGTACCGAAAATATTTCGCAAGCTTCAAGAGTGAGACTCTCCCGTTTATTGTTAGTAGATATATATAGTTCAGAACATCTTCAAAAAACATAATGAACCCATACCTTTCGTGGTGGCGATATATATTTATCTGGCTGAACTGGGAAGCGACGGAGATAACGAACGGAGACCGAAGTCACGTCCTAGTACGAACGTACATACCCAACATGTCTTCTTCCTCGATCTCTATCTCCAGTAGCTTAGGCTTCCCAATCAACTTTCGGAAGATCGGGACATCATATACTACATATTACAGATATGACAGATTTCACTTCTAGAGACACTTGCACAACCTCATTGTCATCAACCGAGAAAAAGAGAACTAGAGTCCAGCTATCTTGTACAGCCTGCAGAAGCCGAAAGTAAGCCCTCAACCCAGCACACCAAGAAAAACTTGATTACCTATTATTAATGGCTCGGCTCAGACTCAAGTGCTGCCGTACATACCCGTGCACGAACTGCAAGAAGAGAGGTGAAGCCCTCTCCTGCACCTTTGTCGGTCGGGGTCCTCGTGGGAGGGCTTCGCATAGCCGAACGAGCCCAACTCTTGTTCAGGACCGCCTGCAGCATCTCGAGAATTTGATCCTATCATTGACCCAGAAAAAGAGTCTGGCAGAAAACCATGACGTTCATAGGCCAGAGGAACATAAAAAGTCATCTACGAGCCGGGGAACTGACGCCGGAGTAACCTCAAGGACGCCTTCTTCTAGCACGGATTCCGAGCCTAAGGAGCCTCCTCTGGACCCGTCTAGTAAGCTGGTAGTGGAAAATACTGGAACGAGCTATATTGACGGTGCTCACTGGACTGCTATACTCGAGGAAGTCAGTGAACTTCAACGTCTCCATTGTTATTTCCCCCTCAGATATTTATCTTCTAACTGGACACTCGCAGATCAACGGCGTTCGTGAATACTTGCAAGAAGGCAATGGTATCTCAGATGACGAAGCGCTTGAAGGCGATCCCCTCAACACACCATCACCGACTCTTCTATTAGGATTGAATAAAGCAGTGAGCAAAGAAGACTTACTAGTTGACATTCCGCCAAGGCCGGTGACAGATCGACTTATAGCACAATTCATCAATAGCAAAGAACCCGTGTTAAGTATGTACTTAGATCTCTCTTAGTGTCTGAACCTCATTAATATGACTAACAAATTCATAGCCACCATTCATTTTCCCACATTTCAAAAAGAGGTATGAACCCCTATCCGGAAAAATAGTGGCTGCGAACACTTAATAATCTTGTTCGCAGTATAATCTATTCTGGTCAATACCACAGACTGTGTCTCTCTCGTGGCTAGCATTTTTGTACGCTATCCTCACTCTGTCAGTTACGATTCAACAACGTCTAGGGGAGCCCTTACCGGTCTACTTAGAGGACTCTGGGGACATCATTAGTACCTTCAGGAAGCGAGCCGCACAGTGCCTTGTCCAGTCAAATTACACGCAGCCTGGAAAGTATAAGGTCGAGGCACTTTTCTATTATACCTTAGGAGAGTTTCATCGAAGCAATGATGCCCAAGTCAGCGTTTCCTTCCTCCTTGGAATCACTATTAGGCTAGCGATGCGGACGGGATATCATCGTGATCCGCGGCACTTTCCCAGCATCTCCGCTTATGAAGGCGAAATGAGGAGACGTGTTTGGGCAACTATGCGTCAGCTAGACACCTTGATCTCGTTTCAAGTTGGTCTGCCACGTACGATACAGGATTGGCAAGATGATGTCGAGTTACCGCGCAATATATGCGATGAAGACTTCAGCGAAGGTACCACGCATCTGCCACTATCGCGACCGGAGTCCGAGCTCACTACTGCATCCTATACTCGAGCGAAATCGAGAATCATGGCTGTGTTTGGTAAAATCTCTGACCTTGCATATTCGCGGGAACCCGTGACCTACGACGAAATTCTTGAGATTGACCGTCGGTTGGAGGAAGTCTATGGCCTTGTTCCTTTTAACTTTCGAATACGGCCAGTGGATCAATCATTCGCAGACCCATCGGACCTGATTCTCCGGCGGTACACATTGGAGTTATTGTATCAAAAAGCTCGCTGCGTGCTCCACCGACGTTACTTAGGTGAAGTCCACAGTAATCTCCGGTACGCATATTCGAGATGGGTTTGCATGAGTGCATCCAAGGAGATACTCCGTCATCAAGCAGACCTGCACCATGAAACCCAGCCTGGAGGAATCCTGTATCGCGACAGGCAGTTTCCAAATTCACTCCAGAATGCTGACTATCTGCTTGCTGCGATGATCATCTGTCTAGAGTTGTCCTATGACCCTCCGGCGGACCCGATAATGAACAGCGATGTAACGGTCGTTATCAAAGGACGTGAAGACCTTCTAACTAGCTTAGAGATGTCCCATCGAATTTTTGAGCAAAGTCGCCGACGATCGACAGATGCACAGAAGGCATATGCTGCGTTGACAATTATGCTTTGCAGGGTTAAGAAAGGTGTTTTGAGCACAACACAACCGATTATACGACTGGCAGCTGGCAACCCAGATGACCGACCGGTTGGTATGCACGCCGGTAAGGATATCTATTTACGGAGTACTTTCACGACTCCAGCTCATGTCATTTTTAGCTCCACCTCCATCGTATGAGAACTTGAGTGCGGCAAACGTATCGTACTCCGTTGCTACGTCAAGCGAGATACCTAGGCTGGATATTGCAGAACCTCCTTTCACATCATTGGACGTGATCGAAGGGATGCTTGATGCCCCTTCTAATCTCGACTGGGTAAGCTCAATGAAGCCGGATCTCATCTCTATAGTACTTAGATCTGACCCGTCGATAGCATCTGTGGGACCAGCAAGTTCAGGGTCCCTCGCAGCCTTCAAGGAACAACAACCTCTGGTATCCTGATTCTGCGTTTAGTGATATCGTAGATAGTAATCCGCAGCAGTAACACGGCATAGTCAACGGAACAGGCGATCACATTGATTTCCACTCGAGAAGAGTATATCTCAATTCAAACGCAGTATCTCACGCTATCATTATACATAGTTCGCTATTCGTTATACATATAGAACATTTATAGATAGTAAAGTAGTTGTTAGAAGAACCTTCGGCACGTCCCGAGCCCGCGTGGATAAACTCCCCGAGCCGGAACAAGAAAAAAAAAAGTCCCAATCAACAATACCGACAATTCTTCTCTAAACTCTTAGCCCAACATCACTGTCGTTGATCCACACACGGGAACACAACATGAGGCCATCCGTTCTTCCGCGACATCTCAGTCGTCGCATAAACCCCTCATCGCTATCGCGAAACCTCGCAACCCCGTCGCAATATCTCCAACGACCAACGATACCATCATCAACATTACCAACCACCAGAAAGCCGTATCTAGCAAACATCGAAACACTCCGATCCTTCCATCTCCCTTCCATATCATCTCTACTCTCAAACAATGGTAACGGCAACAACAATGGCCGCACCCTTACCGCCACCCGCACCCTTCCTTACGCCCCGGAATCCCTGTACAAGGTGATCTCCTCGGTGGAATCCTACTCCCAATTCCTCCCCTTCCTCACAGCCTCAACGGTGACCCACCGCGATCCAGAAACAGGGTACCCCAGCCGCGCCTTCCTGACTGTCGGCTACGGGCCGTTGAGTGAAACGTTCACATCTCGGGTCGATTGCGACCGGACTCGGTGGATCGTTGAAGCGCGCAGCGGGGCCAAATTCGGGATTGATTCCAAAGACGGGCAGGCAGGTGGGAACTTCCCTGGGGCGAATGAGGGTATTTTCGAATATTTGAGCACGAAGTGGGAGTTGGTGCCGGTGCAGAGTGATAAGCCGATGACGAAAGTTGACTTGGAAATTCAGTTTGAGTTCCGAAATCAGTTGCATGCGGCTATGATGAGCGCTGTTGAGGGGCAGATGGCTGGTATTATGATCGAGGCTTTTGAGAAGAGGATTAGAGATATCGAGGGAAGGAGGTAGTTGAGCTAGTTCCTCGGTTTGGTCTACCTGAGGGATCGGGGGTGTTTAGAGATATGCGCTGCATATGGGGAGGGGGATGTATGGGTTTTGCATTTACATATATGGTGTGCTTCGTGGAGTTTGGCGCATAGTTACGACTAGACATAGATCGTTACAGCGTTGTGGTGTCTCTATTTTGAGTCTTATTCTTTTTCTATTTTGCGATCAATCGCTGTACAATTAGACCCAGATATAAAGAAACCCTGAACAGCCAAACCATGTAGTATATAATACAATTATCAAGACATGAAAGGAGGGGAACCGCATATGTATTCGCTCTGTAGAACATTTTTCCTTCATAGCATGCTCAGGCTACGGTTCCGGTTGGCCGCATGCCGTGTGCCCTTCATCGAGCTGACTGCGTTGTAATTATCGAACACAACTTCCCAGTTAATGCGATCCCACCAGCGCTCGAGGTATTCAGCCTTGCCACCAATGCCGTAGTCCATCATCCATACATGCTCCCACGTGTTGACACAGAGAATGGGCTGAACATCGACAGCGCCAGGAGCCAGGCTCTTCTGGTTCACGGAGTGAGCGCCCATCGCTCCAGCAAACTGGTTGCCCAACGGAGCGTCGGGGGAGTGCGTGGCCAGATCAACGGGCTGCCGGCGAGAGTGAGCGGCCGGGTAAGGGGAGCCTGCATTGTAGGTGCAGAAGATGTGCATCAATCCTTCCCTCTCCAGGTTCTTGGCCAGCCACACAAATCCGGGGCCAAACATAGCATTGGCAGTTGCAAGGAAGTCGAGTTTCAGGGATTCGATCGAGGAGCAGGTATCAACGATGTCCTTGGCGAACTTGTCCGGGATCTGGGTAGGGGTGGGCGACTGTTGAGAGGGCGATATTAAATCGTTGTCCGTAGTCATACGACGCAGCTCCACGAACTTACCAAGCAGTTGAAGAAGAAATGGTTGTTATGAGCCATAGAGGCGTAGTTGAATACGGAGGCCATCTCTGGGCGCCGGGAGTACTTGACCAGCAGTTCTCCAGGTTTCGCATCCGCATCGACGGTATCTACAACGAAGCCATGTTAGAATGCAATCCGTGTACTTGTAGTTCTCCCGAAATCAGGAATGACTTGGGTCCGCGCTCTATCGGCCGCTCGGAGAATGAAGCTCACCCTGTGTAAGAAGATTCAACTTGTCAATCAAAAGGGTCTGGTATTGCGTCCAAGCGAAGTCGAAAGCCTCTGGTGATAACAGCTCCGGAATTCCATTGTTCTTGAAGTGGGTATCGTGAGTCAACTGGGGCACACGATGCAGTCCGCGAGTCTGGAAGCGTGGGAGAGCGGAGGTGGGTTTCTGTAGCGTAACACGCGATCAGTAATCGGAGCGACGTGGCCATTGAGAGATCGGGAATGGTTCACCTGTGTGAGGGAAGAGACAGCACGCAGCGTGCTCTGCGGCCGGAGGAGTCGGGGAAGCATGATGATGGTTGGCAATTGACGAGTTTAGATGCTCACACGGCAGCAGCAAAACCGCAGAATTTCCATCGCCGCGCAAGATGGGACATTCCTCCTTCAGGACTAGTGCCGATGAAGTAAGCCGGTCCCGTTACCACCCAATCAGGAGCCGAGAATCTACTATCCATCCAGCATCCTTCATCTTGCTTCTTTCTGCACCTTCTCTCGACTCAGATGAAGATTAGCCTTTCGCACAAGAGCTTCTAGGCTGTGCTATGTTTAACTCTCTCATGATGTCGGGGTCGTTGGCGTCTATCCCGTCCACTCGCATCGAAGCCAGCTGCGCCGAGACCCATACCTCGTCACTATTTTGGGAACCCGGCGCTTGCAGACCAGTGGCTCTGAAGCAGAAGCAGAAGAAGTATTTTAGGCAGCATCCAGCGCTTACGCTCTATAATGTCTTGATTGGCCTTATCTAATTTAGTATGCGGATCTCAAAGGAGAGCATCCTTTGTCTGTACCTCGTTGTTTAACCTTCCTTCAAGCCATCAATGGAATCACCTCTCATCAGTGATCCGTCCTTGTCAATTCATCTTCTTGCTATAGCTGCCTTAATCTGACATCGGTAGCCTTCTGTTCCTCTCCCTTTAAA
Source organism: Aspergillus bombycis (assembly GCF_001792695.1). Taxonomy (NCBI): domain Eukaryota; kingdom Fungi; phylum Ascomycota; class Eurotiomycetes; order Eurotiales; family Aspergillaceae; genus Aspergillus; species Aspergillus bombycis. The sequence goes on from NW_019170067.1 coordinate 51,609, forward strand.
GGACGAATACCCTGCACTTGTGCCCGTGAGGAGCGGTTAACATAGCCAGTATGGTGAGAGCAACTTTCGCTACTCTAGAATATGGAAACCCTCCATTACTGTTCCTCATATCAGTCATATCTGCAATGGTCACGCCGAACCATGCCTTCCATTTAGCACTACGAGATTTAGACAGATGTCCCAGTTCATACCAGAAATGCGGAGCTGCTGGGCTGCCAGGCTCATTTTGCTGTCCTTCTTCCTCAGCCTGCATAAGTCTAGACAATGCAAGCTCGGCCATCTGTTGCCCTAAGGGTCAAACGTGCACGTACATTGAACCTATCAATTGCAATGTACAGCTGCAAAATGCCACCCTTCACCCAACAAACCCAGTCAAAACCACCAGACTCGATGATCAGCTGCTCCAGTGTGGCAATTCATGCTGTCCGTTCGGATATAAATGCAAAGGAAACCAGCTATGTGAGATGGACAACAATATCTCCTCTACCACAGCCCTCAATGGGAATCCTATATCGACAACCACCGGGACATCTTCAACCATCTCAGTGTCATTCACGGCATCAGATGTTGTACCCACGACTGATCAATTGAAGCCAACAACACTATCACCCTCTGATGCGAATTCAGCTTCCAACTCCCCCATGACAGAAGCGAATTCGACCTCAGCTTCAGCCCCAGCAGCATGTCCTTCGTTCCCAACTCAAGCCATTATAGCCGGCTTTTTTCCGGGAGCCATCTTTGGAGCCGTACTTGCCTCGGCGGCGATGTTCTGCTGGAGAAGACGTCGAAATGGGCACAAGAACCCTTACGGAAAGCGTCCTCATCATAATAGCGTATACAACAGTACACCATTCAGCATATCTCATCCCATTCCATCCGAAGAGAGCTCCTACCGTACTGACTTCCTCCTTGGTCGCTCCCACCGGAGCTCCTCACGCTCGGTGCTCCACCGCACAGGGACCAGAGTGAAGAGTCTATTTGGCTCAATCCCCAAAACCGCTGTCCATGACATGGATAATATACCCAAGGTACCCATTACTCCACTGCCGCAGGTCAAACGGCAACTTAGTACCGAGAGTATCAAGGTATACACTCCTCCAGGTGGGCTTCCGGGTACAGGGTCGCAGAAACGAGGGCATTACATTTCTATTGAACCAGACAAAGGGTTTGTGGAGATGTTTGATCGGGTCGGATTCATGAATAAAAAAGGTGATCCATGCTTCAAGGTAGCCGAGTCTCCTGAAGCGAGTAGAGCCAACCTACAAACAACACGGGAAGTATAATAATCAGGTTTCTTTTGCTTATCATGTTGCTCTTCTCGTGTATGCCTTCTCTTAGCGAATAAACCAGGCGCACTGGTTTCTGACGTTATTTTCTATCCAAACGCTTGGGCTTACTCTGGCACTTTGGCCTGCTTCGCTATAATCCAGCTGGACTTGAGACACAGCCCTTTGTTCTACTGTCAACTGACATATCAGTCGGTAATATCCCATATGTGGAAGTGAAATTCATATTAAAAGAGAAAAGCTCTGTGGTGATACAATTAGATAGCGAGGGAAAGCCTATGTTTGTTGTTTTTTGGCCTTCAGACCAGTAACAACCCTCTTGACTTCCTTTAGAAGCCCTACGATAAGAGGGACACCAATCGGGCCCAGTAAGGGCAGATAAACAGCTACCTTATGTTCATCAGGGAAATAAACCTGGCCCACCATGCTCTTTTCGAAGAAGCTGCGCTCTGCCGCTGTCTCGGCCACCCGAGCGTCCGCTAGAGCAGCTTGGAAACGACCTTCGCGGAGATGCTCACATGTGGATGCAAGATGAGACAGAGTCGTTGATACGGATGCCGCTACATTAGCTGGGATAGGAATGGAAGGGAGGGACTCGGTCAAACGGGCAAGGGAGCCCATGGTTGACGAGGCGGAGAGAAGGAGGGTGGCAGCACGGATCCGGATGAGGGTTTGGAGACGGAATGGAAGAGACGCCGGCGTGGCGGGAGCGCCGAGAAGCGTGAGGAGTTGATGAGAGAAAGTTAGGAATGCGGGACGAAGAGTCTCCTGAGACAGGTGAGGGGGATTGGACGAATGATTGGCGGTCGACAGAGAAGGGTTTAAGAGGAAGACACCACCCCACTGAGGAATAATCCAGCTAGTTGCACTGCTCTCCTTCACGACTATGGGAGACTGCGACGGCGCAGGAACGTAAAGAATGAAGTTGATGGTCGGTCCACTCCCGATACTTGGGCTTAAGGGCCATTCAGCCGCGTTGATGAAAGCGCTGAGATCGTCCTTCTTCAGCGTCCAAGCAGCTTGTGTTTCGTCGTACTCAGGCAGTGGTGCAGTCGGAGCAGAAGTCGCGTAGAGCTGGACTTGGGTATCAATGGTAAAATTGCTTATGGGCGCGAAAGCCTGCAGGAGCGGTGAGATGTACTCTTCCACCGCGGTCTTGACGTCCCACGAGGAAGGTTCGGATCCAGGGGTAAACAGAGAAAAGGCCAGGTGATACGTTTCCGCATATTTCATAGACCTTCGCAGACGCCTGGTGATGCTCTTCGCGAGTTGTGGGGAGATAGAATTGAGAATAGCGGAAGGCTGCTGCTGATTATTCGACGAAGAAGCAGTGAGTGTGTTGGCGCCCCCGACATTGTTATCGGATAATACCTGCGCAATGATGGCCTTTTCTTCTGTGAATAGATTCTGTAGCTCTCCAGCGATATAAGCAGATAGGGGCGGGTTTGACGCGGAAGGCGGCGGGATCTGGCTTGGGGGGTAATATACGTCGAGCCGGGTCGTGTCCGGATGGAGCTCTGACCGAGGTGCCGCCAAATCCTCCTGTGGTAGCAGTCGAACCGTTAACGCCGTATCGGCTCTTCCATACAGGACAGTCTGCGGTTGCTCTAGTATGTCTTCATGGCTAGCGACGGTGTTCTCTTCGGAAAGCTTCAGGCGAAGGTGATGGGCGGAGAATTCGTTCAGATCATCGAGAGTGTGCTGAGTAGTCCGCAAGAGATGGTGTGCCTCTGGCTCTGGCAGGGACGGTGTTTCAAAGTGAATCTCAAGGGGGAAAACTGGACGACAGGTCTGTAGGGTGATAATCAGTCAGGATTGGTACATTGCATCAGCGAGGTGAATGTGCGGTAAAGTACCTTTCCATCCGCCCACTCGACCATGTTCTGGATGGGCAGTCGGGCCCGGTAGATAGATGTCGTCTTCCACCATATCGGGAATCCCAGGAATATAATGACGGCCCAAAATGCGGCAATGACTTTAAACCGGGTCTGGATAGCCTCAGATTTCTCGGGCTGGGGGGGACGTCGTGCGCCGGTCTTGGAGCTCATCGTGTCGTTCGTGGGTGTGGAGGTAGTCTGTGAAGACCCCGGGTCTCATTCTTGCTGGTCATGACCAGGACATGCTTTTTTTTTTTTTTTTTTTTTTTACAAGCAGCTCTTCTCTTTGGGGGTAGAAAGTGGGTCGCCGAAACACGAAATGTGCTGGTGATGAGTGAGATGTGACGGCGGAGGACAAGTTGTCGGGGAAGATTAAATCAACAAATGCGCGGGCTTGATGATCAACCAAAAAGCCGGGCTATGAACGTCCAACAACGGCGAAATCCCCCCACCACCCAAAGAGCTACAATTCTTCCTCCGTGTCTCACTGTTTCTTGAGATTTCCCTTTTCATTTTGTCTTCTTGCTCCTATTTCCCAAACTATGGTACTTGCCTGTAATGTTTCTGTAAGTAGTCCAGCGTTATATTGTTTACAAACCCACAGACCCTAATGTATCGCAATGCATTCATTCTAAATAGAGTAGTTGAAAGACAAGAGATACTATCAGAACCGTACGGAACATCCCTTTAAACATTAAATCCGTCTCGTACTAAAACCTCCCTGTAAAACAGAACTATAGGGGTATCTCAACCAAGGCGCCTGATGTCACCAGCTAACTTCAATGCAAGACGATCAACATAACATTTTGTGTTTTAGTACTCTTTCTCGAAAATCTTCTGGATTGGTTTAGCAGCCTATTGAGATGATCAGATTAGCAATTGAAACCCGTACCGATGATTGGGGGGAAGAAAAAGCCGAGTGGGTGAGAAGTCAAGACATACGTCAATGAACCTTTCCAGATCTTGATCCAAACTGGCCAGGTCTTCCTTGCGTTTGTTATTCTCCGCAATCAGAGCCTGTTTCCGCTTCAGAAGCTCCTGGCGCGCCTGTTCTAGTTTCTCCCGCTCTGCATGTTCATGATTGATGCGAGCAATCATGAGCTCATGGGCGTCCGAGTCTCTGTGTTCTGGGAAAAGAGTGAGGAACTCTTCAACGGGGATTAAAGGAAGAGACAGATATTTGTGACTAATCGGAGGAACGACCCGGTTAGTAAGATCGGTGTGAAGGGAATTCGCCGGAGGGATCCACCTACTCATAAGACTCGCACGCCGCAATCTCCCCCGTCAAATGTCTTTGTTCGTAATAGAGGTTCTGCAGTTGGAGGTGTAACCGGTCGATCTCCTGGCGAGCTTCCGCCGTCGATTGTTTGGTTTCACGGACATGGAGAATGGCGTCGCGATTCAGACCGCGGAGTCGAGCAAGAAGCGCGAATAGTTGTTTCTGTTCTCTCGACGCTGCAAGGATGGTTTCCTGAGAATTCGACGATGTGGTATCACCGGTCGGGTCAAGTAATGCGAGGAGCTTGTCACATTGTTCACGGGTCACGGCGCTGCTATTGAGCACGGGGAGGAGAGACTGATCCACCACAATGTCGCGAACCGCCATAGCCGCCATGGTGTTAAACTTTTAATGTTTGAATGGAAAGAAGTCTGGTCTGGGCCAAGGGGGGGCAAGTGTGGTCTCAGAGGACACGGTGATTTGGCGGTGGTGGTTGTGGTGGTGGCGATTGGGAGGAGGAAAGAAAGAAAAGAATGAATGAATTTCATGAGGGAAATGGGAAAGAAGGCGGCGATAAGAATGGAAACGTGGGGACAATGCGATTGCTGAGGGGCCGAACGATTTATTCCTTTATTTACATATTTACAGGTCAGGGTTCCTTTACTTGCTGGGGATCGAAAATAAAAAGGAAACCGAAATCAAATCAAAATCACAAGTCGGATTCGAATGACGCTCTCGTCCCAAGCGGCGATCATTTATTGGTGGTGAAATTGAATTATTGATTGGATTCAATCAATTTAAATGGGATTTCCTCTCAACTCTTTTTTTCTCTCTTCCCCACTTCTTTCTTCTTTCAACTTGTTCATTCATTCAACCAAGTCACTCCTTTCCTTTTCCCTCTCCAACCGCCGCCTCCCTCTCTCTTCATTCCTTCACCCACCTCACGTCGGTCTTTTCACCTTGCCAATCATACGAACAATAAACCGACCCCGAACCCCAGCTCCATCGAATCTGGTTTCGTCCCACCAGGTCATCTCCACTCCCCTTACCTCTTGTAAGTAAAGTCCGTCCTGGAATGAATGCCGAGATTCCGATACCCGAGACCCAAACATAAATCCACTTCGGACGATCTAACGTTTTTGTCTACCTTCCAGATCATGCTGATTTGATCTGAACCCCCTGAGGAACTTGAGGAAGTGGTTCAAGACGCACATGATGGCTTGCTCGGCTCAATCTGTGACCCTTGAGTCTTATCCCGATGAAACGGCGGTCTCCAGCGCTTATGCCACCCCGTCCGAGGAGACAGCCTTGCTCCGAGATCGCCGGCGGAGGCATTCGTTCCATGCCGCAAGAAAACTGTCGTGCGACTACGATGCCGACGCGGTCTTTTTGAGGGTAATGGCCTTTACTGCTCTTTCCTCTTCGGTTTCACCTCCTAACAATTCTCTAGGTGGAACTTTTTCTGGCCGAATTGGAGAGACGGCTACATTGGCTGGAGGACTATCGCCGCTCACACATGGTACAGATCGATGCCAGCTTACGCCGAGGTTATGCAACGCTTGAGGCTGTTAGAGATTCCTGCTCCTACGCCTCTGGAGAACTTATGGGCGGAGGCAAGAAGAGAGCCAAGATCCTAGTGGAAACGCTCGAAGACGGCTACAAAGATGCTCTCGCAACCAAGGAAACCCTGGAACAAAAGGCACAAGCGGGGGTTCGCTTGATGGAGTCGTTTTTGTCGGAGTTGGAAGCTCGGGCGCATGCGGTTCGGGACCGTGGTTTCTACGGCACCCTAGATGACGGGTGGAAGGCAATGGATTCGAAGCTGGTCCACGCCCGAGAAGTGGTCGATGAGGGAATGGAACGTGCCCGGAAAGCTAAGGATGCCCTGCGTGAAAATATCGACCAGGCCATTGCGCTAGCTCAGGAAAAGCGTCTGATTGCCTATGCAGACCTTCCGCATCCATGGCGTGTGAACCCGCACATTCTGGAAGGATATCGGTTCACGCATTCTAAGGTAGAATGCTTCACGTCCATGTTTACCTTTTCCAATGAATTAGTCAACATCTGGTCTCACCTGATCGGTCTGTTCATCGTCCTCTCGGTCGCCTTTTATTTCTATCCTTTGAATCCCAACTTCCACTTGAGTACCAAGACGGACGTATTGATTGCGGCGGTGTTCTTCTTTGCTGCATGCAAGTGCCTAGTCTGCAGTACTCTTTGGCACACCATGAATAGCATTGCCAACCAGGGGCTGATGGAGCGCTTCGCCTGCGTGGACTATACTGGCATCTCAATGCTAGTTGCTGCTTCGATCGTGACCACGGAATACACTGCGTTTTACTGTGAACCCGTATCGCGATGGACATACATTCTTCTCACGATGTCCCTCGGGATCGGTGGTGTCATTCTCCCCTGGCACCCGACCTTCAACCGCGCTGATTTTGCCTGGGCTCGTGTGGCATTTTACGTTACGCTTGCCCTAACGGGTTTCGCGCCGTTGGCACAACTGACCTATACCCGAGGCTTTGCCTGGTGTCTATACTTTTACGCACCCGTCGTGAAAAGCATTCTCGTGTATTTCGTCGGGGCTTGCATTTACGCTTCTCAGGTACCCGAACGGTGGCGCCCCGGTCTTTTCGACTATGTGGGCGGGAGCCACAATATTTGGCATTTCGCCGTTCTAGGCGGCATCCTGTTCCACTATTGCGCCATGCAAGATTTGTTTGCAGGCGCTTTCCAGAGAGCCAAGGGGGAATGTCCGCACTTGACTTCCTGAAGCCTCTGCCGCTTGGCTTCTCTATTGTTATGGCGTATATGATGGGATCAATCTTCCCGCACACATAGACCTTGGCTGTCAGGTTAGATATTTTGGATGCCCAACCGCCCGTTAAATATAGATCGCCGCCGGATCCTATCTAGAACCCGGCAGTCGCCTGAATGGAGTACTTAAATCCTTCTGGTACCCTTCAATCCTTACCGTTCTTGTATATATTTTATTTAAAGAATTGCAGCGTGGTCTAGCTGTCTTCATGTTAAAATACTCTTCGTTACTAGTCCTCTGCATGTGTCAGTGGCTTGCGGAGATACGAACGAAAACCGGCACGCATCACTTCGACTTTTGTATGTGAATTTAAGGGATAACAGTGCTCCGAAGGATAGCTTTGGACCCTCAATTCCCCAAACTAAAGACGATTATTCGTGTTCATTGTTAAAAAAATCTACTTGTACATGAAACGTACATTTTCACGCTGGAAAATCTCTCGATTTGAAGATTGATTCATAAAGATTTATGTATCTTATTGGCTATCTCAACCCTTCTTCTCCGCCTGGATCTAGCAAATGTGACAGCAACAAGCTGTCAGTAATCATATAAATCGCACCAGCACGATATTGAGTGCATAACTTTGCTCTCACACGTCTATCTGCCAGAGATAGTCATGAAACAGCAATATCCCTGTCTCTAAGATGACATGTCAATGCCCCAAAACGCGTAGGCTAGAAGGATCATACATGATCAAATGCCACAAACAAACCAGCTAGTTGCCTCTTGCTCCTCCTGACACGACGAGCGGGCCATTCTTATTATTCGGATGGGGGTTTCCAGAGTAAGGGTGGGTAGTCGTGGGCCCGGTCCGATGTTTCAGATCGAACTCAGATGGAACTTCAGACGGCGGTGGCTTAGGAGGAAGGTGGGACGGTGTCCCCCATTTCGCAATAGAGTCTCTACTACCCGGGGGTGGCCCGCGAGGAGTATTGAGCGCCATGGGCGCTGTTGCCTCTAAGTTCTTACTAGCTTCTTGGTACCCAGCCCACTGAGGCTGAACACCAGGTTGCATAGTAGGGTATGGATTCATACCATGCTGACCATTCTTGCTTGGGTGCCGTGCCAAGGACGTGCCGCCAGGAACAAATGAACGTGTCTGAGGGTTGAATGGGGACCGACTGAAACTTCCCGGCAATGGATGGACACCTGCATTGCCTGTATTTATGGGTTGTCCAGGATATTGACCATAAGGGTAGGATGTAGGAGTGACAGGTTGAGATGAGTAATTTGCCCATGGCATTGGAGGTTGGTTCCTATGCGAGGACTGCTGGTAACCTCCATGATACGGTGGGGAGGACCATCCTTGAGGCGTGTGCTGAAATTGTACAGCGTTTGGCACAGGATAGCTGTTCAATGCAGGCGATGATTTCGTGGATGTCATAGCCGGTGACTGATTGATAGAGGCATACCCAGAAAACGGGGACTGCTGAGGTACAGCTCCGTTCTGCCACGGTCCACTTGGAGTCATCTGAGGAGACACGGGCATTGAATAATGAGGCATGGAGCCCATATTCATATGGTTAGGATACATGGTCCCATTTTGGCCATTATGAGCATAACCCATGCCCGGCGGGGTCACTCCAGGTCCCACCATACATGGTTGACCAGCGAACGAAGAGTCATTGGCGGCCACATTGTAGGGACCTGGACCATGAGGATAGTGAACCCCAGGGTAGTAGACATTGAACTGGGACCTGACTTCAAAGCTGTCATCATGTGGTGTTTTTTGCCTTTGTGCTTTTTTACGCCCGTTGGTCGAACTCGAGCGCGACATGTTGGTACCTTGCTCGCCATTTGCGCCATCTGAAGGCTTTGCTTCTGGGAAATCGCGAAAAATTCGTTCCCGAGCTTCTTGATATTTGGCCTCCCGTTCTTCCCTGGTGAGCGTCAACCGGTCCTTGGCCGGGGTAGCTCCTGCTGAAGAGCTGCCACGCTCTCCGTCATTTGCACTATCACCAGCTTCTGATCCAGTTTTTGAAGCAAATGCAGAGCTCGCCGCTGCACTTCCTTCGGTAGAAGGCCGCTCGCTGTCGGTACGACGCATGATTTTCATGGCAGGCATAGCAGGGGGTGGGGTGTTGTTTGTTGCGGCGTGTATAGCAGAGAGAGGCGTGGGTCTAAGCCGGTTAGTGTGAGGACATTATTCGTACATGCAAATGGGTGGGGTCCATACAGCCGAGTGAAAGGAGTTCGATGAAGTCGAACCGACGTGACATTGTTGTCCACGAAATGAGTTAAATGGTAGTAATCGCCTAATTTATGGGCAAGCAAGCGCCCAAACGCATTGGAAGGTGGCAGTTCTAGGGATTGCTCCCTGCAATGACATGTTAGCTAAATATGAGACATGATCGAGCCATGGGACGTCAACTCACTTAGAATGTTGAATAAAATGTCTGACTTTTTCCTCTAGTTGCAGAATCAAAAGACGATCTTTCGGGGACTTCATTGCCTCGAGAAGTTTCTCATCTGGTTCCATTGGAAATGGATGCATGGATATGGACTGCCCACTCCCAAAAGCTTCCTGGTTGGCGATAACAAAATTGCTGGAAACAGAATCTGAGATCATAGCGCCATTTGGCCGCTGGTTACCGTCCGTGAATAGAGGGCCGGCGGTTTGCAGTACTGCGCGAGCTCTCTGTATATCCCTGAACCCGCGAGTACCAGCTTCAGATCCAGTCAGCGAGTTCGGTGCACCAGATGCTATTCCGGAAAGGGATTCCTCTTCGTCAACAGCTTGAACACTGGCACTATCATCAGGCCGTAATGAGTCTTTCTCGTCCATTGCGAAGGTAGTGACCGAGGCCATACTCTTTGAGTCGAAACTTGTCGGTTTGGTTGAGGAGTTTGACAGATGTGTACGGTCATCTTCGAAAGATGTCTCCCGTTTCAGAGACCCGTTTTGTTGAACTTCGGCGGGGGAGTCGGGACTCTCTTGGCCCTTCTTCTCTGTGATATGAACATCTTGTAATGTGTGCGAGAGGTTATCGAAACTTCGATCGGCGGCGTTGACTTCATCATCCTTGTTCGAGATCACTTGGCTCGGTAGGACGTGTTTCGACTCCAAAGATTCTGAGCACGGGGGCTCTCTGACAGACTGTGAACCATTCTTCTCATCAAATGCCACGTTAACTTCCGATCTCGACTGTGAGGCCATAGCAGCGATCTTGTGTGCAAGTCAGAAGGGCGACACCATCATCTACTTTGCGACAGCGGTTCGTGTGGAACATCAATCAACGTACCTTTGCGAAGGAGAGGCAATGCTCTCCTTCTGGGGAACTTTCGGATGCCATGACTAGCAACACCTTGCACTATTTCGTAATCTTCTTCTCTCTGGCCTTCCTTCGGTTGGTAATTATCGAGCAGGGAAAGATGAATGGAAGAATGGTAAGAAACCCGATGAGAAGAACTGAATGGCTAGACTTCACACGTGCGGGTTCACTCAATGACGAAACCGAAAATTTAAGATGACAATAAGCCACTCAAAGATCCCACTTCACACAAGCCCAAAAAGAAAGACGGCATATCTTTTGAAAACGTAATTCGCCATAGGGAAAGCTATTGCAAGTTAGGTCCAGTGGGTTGATATTAAAAGGGACCGCGCCCGTCCAGTAATGCTAAGAGATGTGCAAAAGGCGACAGCAGGTATAGCGTCAAGAGAGCAGAAGATCCAAGAAAGGTGGCTGATCTTACACGATGGTCAGAGCGATTTGTTCATGGTTTTACCCATTGATTGTTTTAAAGAGGGGAATGGGGTTCCTCCTACTCAGACAAAAGAGATAAAAAAAAAAGAGAGAGAGAGAAAGGCGATATCCTATTCCTAGTCAAACTGGAAGGAGTCGTACTGCGCGGACGACTCTGCTTAGGCCGAAACGGCGCTGTAGTTGGAGGAAATTTGGGAGGTCGATGATGGTGGTCTTTTTTTTGTTCTTTTGGGCTGAGAAGGAACGAAACAGAACTGATCGGGTTTCGCTTGTCTGCTGGTGGGCGGTTAGCCGCGCGTTTAAACGGTGCCTTCGACCCACACCTTGCATCAACAGCCGCGACAGAGAGAGGTTTGATATTCGTACGATTCGGGATTATATCGATATACGACTTGATTGTAAGCTGTCATAGACCTTTGTGCAGCCTGTTTTACCCTCTGTATACGGTCAGGATTCATGAATCGATACCGGAATGCCCCCAGCCTTAGAGGCCCTACTAAGGCGACTGCCAGTACCCTCTGTCAGAAATGCTTAAAACGAGATATGTACCTTTCTCCAGTCGTCAGTTCGCATTTGACTGACCTCTTGCACGGCACTATAGCTACGAATGCACAGTTACCGCCCAGGAACGGCCGTACCAATATCGTCCTTCGCGCACACAGCAATTACAGAACCCGAAATTGCGGCCGCAGCTTTCAACGGAAACTCCGAATGATATATTGCGCTCGTAAGAATCCAGAATATCTTTGATCTGCAATTTTTGCGCAGTGCACTGACCTATCCCTAGGCAAGGCGTAGCGATAATCTTCTGGCAAAGCGAGAAGAAGAGCGAGGCCGTAAACGAGATATAGATGAATCAGATCCCCTGGATAGTCAAGGCCAGACATCAAAGCGGGCTCGGTCAGCGTCGTCGCATTCTGTGAGCTCTGTGTCTACGATATCTACAAGTCGATCCCATTCGCAGTCACCACCTCGCCGTAGAGGATACGGTGCGAGAAATGAGCCTCACCGGACGAAGTCAACATCTTCTCACCATGAGAAGCTGAGAAAGAGACGGTATAGCGACTCATCTTCTAGCCATTCTGCTCATTCATATTCATACGGAGAGAAAGACCGCACTCGTTCCAGATCACGGGAATGGACAGGTGACAGGAACACTAGACGAAGGCGTCGGGAGTCTAGCCCTGAAGAGCGCGGGCGAGCTAGAAACTTGTCAAGATATGGTAGCCGGAGAGGCAGGACCCGAAGCCAGAGCATTAATCAGGGCCGAATTGTAAGGGAAAGACGGTCCGTGACACCTGAAACGATGCATGACCCCAACCGCCCTGGAAGACTTTCGAGAGACACTTGCAGGCACTCAGGTCATTCAGATGGTCGTCACAGTCGAGCGCATGATGAGCGGAGTGGGCATAGTCAAGGTCACACTGTATCTCAGCCTCGAAGGGGGCGAAGTCTCAGCCCCTACAGTAAACGTCTCGCATTAACCCAGGCCATGAATATCGGCCGCCCAGGCATGTGACGTTTAGCAACGACAAAAGCGGAAAAAAAGGAAAAAGACCACCACTACGATACTGTATTATAGTAATATGAATCATATATAAATTGAAATCGGTGTCCACATGATAGAACGCAAAATGCCCTCAACGCCTTTTCGATATGTTTTGCCAGACCCCAACAGCGAGCGCCTTAAAACCAGATGTAGAAGGAACAAAGGATCGCAAAAATACCTATAACCACACCTCTTCTAGGGTATCAAGATCATGTCAGGTCGTCTTCCTCCCTTTCCCTCCGTTCATCTTCCTCCTCCCTCTCGCGTACATGTATGCCCTCAACCAACATTTCGCCCTCGATGCCTACATCCTCTCCTGCCTGGCCTCCATTGGCCCCCGCGTCTCTAGCCTTCGCCGCACGTTGCGCATCCTCTATCCTCTGTCGCACGAGCCTTGCAATTGCGTTTTGCGTCCTCACATTGAGGGTGTTTAATTTCTCGTCCAGATCCCGTTTTAGATCCCAGTTGGGCTTCTTCGGTTGAAGCTTGAAGAGATCTATCGGTTGGTCCACCTCGCCATCCTTCTTAGCTTGCTCTGCAGTTGCCTTAGCTATCTCCGCAGCTTGTGTTTCCACCGTAATCTGTCCGTCTGCGGGGGCCTGGTCGAATCCCAACTTCGGGCCACGGGTTTCTGCATCATAGTTTCTTCCGGACAGAAATCTGGCTGTGACATCGGGGGCAGCATCTTCCGATTCGTCATCTTTAACGTTGGATTCTGTTAAAGGCTCTGGCTCTGGTTGCTTTCTTTTGAGCGCCGCGAGCTTTGCGAGTCGAGCTTTGCGTTCTGTTGCCGCTGCGTCGAGAGTGGCATGGTTGGATGACATAGTGGGAAACTCAATATATATTAACAGATAGAGGATGCAAGGTAAAGCAAGTGTTGCAGGGGAAAGAATGAGCTCCCCCGTTTCAGGGTCAAAAATATGCGACAATTTCTTGACAATGTTATCGGAAGTGTTGCGCCACACTCCGGGAGCATTAGCCACACTAGCGACGGAACATAATCCGGCGGCCGCGATAAATCGGCATTAATTTCTTCTCAAAGCTTCCAAGTACCGACATCTACTTTCCCTCCGTGAATCGCTTTTCGTGCTATCCTACTGGCATTTATGTTCAATGCGCGAGATCACGAGATCACGAAATCCTGAATGTCATTTTGTCCACATCATCTCCTGCGTTCCCGCTTCAGCGCCGGGCTACCGTCCCGTGCTCCGAAACATAGGTTGCGTCTAGGGCACTGTTATCGACAAAGTGCGAAATTTCCAACAGCACGATATGTCACGAATTATGCGTCGACATCGAATATTACAAACTGTGCATATGACACTGTTGGCAATGATCTGAGCCCTCGGCCTGACTCTAATCCAGCTTTAATTCGCGAACCAAGAGACACCCGGACTGAGGCTCAAGCTCATGACCTTCGAGATGTAGTTTCTCATTCAGCTCACGAATACGAAAACGAAGCTACAGAGGGCTCATCAATACCATATCTGGATGGTATTCCTGGCCCGCCCACATCGTCATCTGGAGAAAGGGATCTCAACAATCAAGAGCGCAAATTCGTCTACGCTACCCGTACGATGGTCGACGGCAAGGTGAAATATACCTACAAGGCTAGACAGGTGAGCCAGGAGACCTACGATTTTCATCAGAATATAAAGATGAGATCTTTATGCTACGATCGCGAAGAAATCCATACATGGAGAACCACTTGTAATAAAATTTGGGGAGCTGCGATTTTGGACATGGACGTACAAGATTTTCCCGCGCTGTTGATGCTCAACGATGCCGATTCAAGCCTTCTTGAGAAGATTAAGACAGACTGCCTGGGTAACTTTCGTGAGGCTTGGGAGGCATTGGACAAATCTGCAAAGGCTTCACACTGGAAGCGATTATCATTATGGCTGTTACAAAATTCCCCGCATCTGGCCTTGGAATTTTTCCTTGTAACCTGCCAAAGTGCGGACAAGCCCTTGTTTGCCATGGTTTCAGATTGCTTCCTCTTTCTAGATAAATACCATGCCAGTGAATTTCAACACTGGGAAAGGGGGGGCCACACATATGTGTCCCTTTTGCTTACTTGTCTAGACCCGAGCAATTGGCCTGTTGCGCACCTTGGGCAAAAGGGCGTCCGGCTCTACCTAAAGAACGCTGGCCCCGAAGAGCTTTACCATGCCTGGACCATCGTGGATGGAAGGAGGAATCATATAACATCCCAGACGTGGCTTTGCTTTATGCGTCAGTTTACGGAAATTGGAGATATCCATAAATCACTAGAGGCGCTTGAACTTGTGCGGAGAAGGGAGCAGGATAACTTTTTGATGGATTCTCAAGGGGTTATGCGTCACTGTTGCAAACTTTTATTACTCGACTCTGTCCAGGATACTCCGAATGGGCGCAATTTCTATATTCTACCCAAACTCCTCAAAATGGGGGTACGCCCAGATCGGGATATGATGAACATAGTTCTATCCAACGCTTTCAAGACCGGTGATCCGCAGGTGGGATTCGACATGTTCCGTTTCATGAGAAGGCAGTCCCTCGAGCCTGATTCGTTTACTTATTTAACCTTGCTTAATGATGCGGTGACTCGTGGGGATCGAGAGCGTGTTCAATCACTGATACAAGACATTAGAGCACGTGGGCTTGAGAAGAACGATTGGATTGCAAGCAAGATATTTCACGCTCATTTTACTTTCAATGCGAGGCATCATGATCCAAATGACGATCCCAATGGAGTTTTTTACTCACTACTGGATATGTACAATCAGCTATATGACATCTCGCCGTTAAAGGAGCTATCTGTCATTCCGCCCGAATACACTCCTCCCCCGGGAGGTGATAATCTCCAACCATCTCTCATTGCTCTATATCTGATGATCGCGACTTATCTACGGTGCCAGAAACGCATATCCCACGCTCATCGCATCTACACCAAGTTCAAAGCCCTCGTCTCAGGGAACCACCCAGTCATAGCTCCGCTAGCTTCCACCGACCATACTTACAACGAGTTTTTGGTAGCGTTTCGGGATGACCCTCGAGGGCTGCGACCAGCCGTGCGATTAGTGGAGGATATGTTGCACTCTTCTAATGAAAACCAGGAACCGGAAGATGGGGCTCCTGTTCATGGTAAGCCATCGGTTCGGACCTGGACGATCCTGATGAGCGCCTTCACGTTCAATAAACAACCACTCGCCGCGGAGAAGGTTCGAGAGATGATGGCGAAACATGGAGTGGAATACAACAAGGTTACCTGGAACATGGTCATCAACACCTATGCTAACGCGCAAAATATTGCTGAGGTTGCAAAGTCCATTAAGGCCATGGAATCTCAAGGCTACACTATGGATTCATACACCATGAAATGTCTCCGCTACCTCCAAGATCCAGAGCGCCTATGGATTGCGGTAGAAGAACTGGACAAGGCGACCGACGCTCACCACGATATAGTGACCTCTTTAGATCAGAGGCCTTTGGTGGAACACGAATTGGATGAAGATGAGCATCTGTTAGAGCAAGGCTTGCGACGTCTGCGCGAAAGAAAGCAGTCTACCCGTTGAGATACCCTTATCTAACTACTAGTTATTTTCTACTGTCTTTCTATCTTGCATTTAGAGCGTGGGTTCGGGAGAAGAATGTCATTTTTAGAACGAGAGATCGATATATGTGGAGATATTCTTGATGTAAAATATCACTTATGTACAATACACATGTAAATAACGATGCGGACTCCCTGCAATATAATTTTAATGCCCAAACCACCAAGAAGAGGTTCTTTTAACGCCGATTGCTGGTAAGATCTTCATTCATTAAAAAACAAAAGTAGAAGAACTGTTTAAAGAGAGACAGGGGCAACCAGGGGGCATTCAGCCCCCAAAGAAGATCGAAACCTAGCGCATGTATGTTAGCCTCACTATTATCTCAACTTCAGTAGGTCCATATGATGTCGTCCAGCACTCACAGCCATCAAGATGCAGCAGATACTGACATACGGGCTGAGCCGTTCACCGATTCGAGCACACTTCCAGAATACCCCGAAGAAACTTCAGGTGAGGGTGTTAGTCCCGTCTCTTAGTTGACACCCTGGGGAAGACCGGAGGTAGAACCTACCCATGTTGATTACGATCCATGATTCCTGGCATAATCGAGTGGGCATAGGTGCTTGTGCAGATGACAAGCAAGATAACCAGCAGGAGCGATTGAAAGTTGAACAAGGCAGACTACAGAAAGGGTTATTTTTAGTTGATGGTCATCCTATTGAAGTCGAACCAGTCTAGATAGGCAGGCTTCATTCACAGAGCATTCACTCACCATCTTGTTTGAACTGCCAAGGATTAGTCTGTTCCCCTCCTTGAACTTAATACCAATGACTTAACAGGCTTCAGTTTCCGTGCAAGATTAAGAAACAATATTAGCTGATAGAGACCCAGACACTATCATACTATCTGTCTACACGTTCCGTCCAGTGAATCAGAAATTCTGCCTCCCATGTCCGCCGACGTTCTTCACCGCCCTGGCCACCGTCCCAATGTTAAACCATCTACGGGTGGAGCTCAAAGGCTTCTGCCGCCTCCTCTACGTCCAGTTCAGCGAACCTCTCCAGCTCCCACCTCGACAGCCAAGTTCTGGCCATGTGTCGAGCCAGCTTGCCCCTCCCTGGCCGTTCAACCCTCAAGAAACTGCTCTAATCCGCGCCGGTTATCGCCCAGCATTCAAATCTGACACCGCCAAGAACGCGGATTCTACAGAAGCCGACTCTAGTAAGAAGAGCAAGAAGCGCTCTATTACCATTATGGCCGAACCCAGAGCCCGTGCTGCTAGGCACAAGGGTCAGATGAATTTTGCTGCTGAATGTAAGTGTTGTCTCTTTCTTTCTCTCTTACTTTTTTTTTTAATTTCCCCTGTTCCCCCCCAAACAAACAAACACATGACTCTATTGCAACTTCTGTTACTCACATCACATGTTTCCATTCGATAGTGCGTCTCCTCCTTCTCGCATATGGCGATCCAAGCCCGCACCCGTCTTTCCCTTCGGAGCCTCTTCCCGAAACAGTTCGTGTGCTCGATGAAATTGTTACCGATTTTGTCCTTGAGATGTGCCACGGCGCAGCTCAATATGCCGCCTATTCGCGCCGTCAGAAGATCAAAGTGGACGACTTCCGGTTTGCATTGCGCCGTGATCCCAACAAGCTTGGTCGTGTCCAGGAGCTATTGCGCATGGAGCGCGAGTTGAAAGAAGCTCGCAAGGCATTCGATCAGAATGATGACCAGGTTGGAAACTTGAAGGATGCTAGCAAAAAGGAACTCGAAGATTTGGGCGAAAGTACCGATGGCAAGAAGAGCAAGGGAAAGGGAAAGAGAAATGCTCGAAGGGACTCGGATGCTACGGAGGACACGACGGTTTCGAAGAAGAGAAAGACTGGTTGAGCCAGTTGTCGTTGGCACTGCTTCGCTACTTTTGATGTCATTTTGCTCTTTAAACATCTGTCTCGGGCGTTTTGGGTTAGGACACCAATATTCATCAAACATGGGAGATACCATTTGCTGTTATTAGAAGGGCGTTTATTGGGGAAATTTTTTCTAGCTTTCAAGTTGAGAGCTCAAGATATTAGATATCAAGCAATCCTTTCAGCAAGCCAGGCGCTTCAAAATGGTGACGTTAATCGTTTCAACTGGTGTCTACAAACAAAGCTCAGATACTTGTTGGTTCAGTACATATGTCCATTCATCATGATTGACATGCTGGTAAGAAAAGCCGGCTTCGTAATCATCAAGTCTACACTATATCATCGGAGCAAATTAAGGCCGATCTGCTCCTGGCATAAAAGGGTCTCAAACCCTTGCTCTTCCCATTTTGCACAGCTCCATTTTTTTTTCATCGCTCTGAACAAAGCCAGATTGACTCCCATACGCCATGCTCTTTCTGGTTCATTTTTTTCTTTTGCTTTCGTTCGTCCATTCGTTTTCGCACTGCCCCAGCAATCGCGAATGCAATGTCATAAATGGCATAACAGAGAGAAAAGGATGGGAGCAGAACTGAGAACAAGCTTTTTCCACAAGAAAAGATAACCCTGGACGAGATAGAACCCTAGACACATATCAAGGAAAAAAGGGATAAACAGAGTAGCGGGATAATAGATGCGAGAAAGTAAAAAATGGATGGGACAAGAGATGTAGAGAGAAAAGAAAAGGTGTCTTCATGGATAGCCTTGGTTTTACGTTCCCTCTTTACGCGCGAGCCTCCTCTCCACTCCGGTCTTGAGTCCTCTGCTGCCCTCCGCGGCCTCCCTTGCCGCCCCTCTGACCTCCGCGCTGGCCGGACTCTGCATTGCCGGACTCGCCGCCAAGGGTGAGCTGAGCGGTAGCTAAGCGGTTGGACAGTTCCATCTGTGTACGGATGGTGTTGGCCAGGTAAGACACAACCAGAACGTCTTGGATGTGGTTGTTGCTGTAGAAATGGTTAGCATTAGGACGTATGATGCAAACCGGTATGATAACGAATGAGAGTCGTAAGGGGTGGGGGTGAACATACAAATCCCGCTCGATATCGGCAGGCTCAACCTTGGGCGCCAAAGCGAGAGCGTTGAGAAGGAACTGGCCCAACGCTGTCGATGCAGGAGCCTCCTCATCGATGACAGATTCGACATACTTGGAAACGCGGTCGATCATACCGAGAACTTCCTCGACCGCACGCTCAAGAGCCTCAATATCGGTGAAGATGTTCGCGGCACGGCTTTCAGCATCGCGAGCGGCAGCAATAGATTCCAGACCGCTCTTTTCAGTCTCGCCGTAGCGAATCTCGTAGGGGACGGGGATAAAGGCAGCGCTGTCGGCGGCTCTCTCTGCCGTCACACCAACAGGAGCGGAAATGTAGGCGCGGGTTTCAACATCCTTGCCAGCTTCGGTAGAGACAGTCAAGTGGACAGCAGGGTGAGGGAAGGTCCCATCACCTTGGCCGCTGTAGAAGTTCTGGATCAAAGCGGAGAAGGTGTTCAACTCCGACGAAGTAGCGTACCAACCGACCAGCACTTCCTTCGGGTTTGCCTTGAGATGCAACGCAAGCATTTGCTTCTGGTATTCCATGTCGACCTCAACCTGATCCGTCGTTTCGGTGTGTCCAACAGCAAAAGTAGTGCGAATCTCCACCTCAGTTCCATCCTCTGACCTGGTACCTAGCAGGGTTCCGATGACACGCTCCTGGTCGGCATTGCGACGGAGGGAATGATCAAGGATCGAGAAGAGAGCCTGTCATGGGGCATCAGGGCTTCCATCTTTCACTTATCATTCCGTTAAAGCAAACATACCTGAGGATGAATGACAACATTCAGAGGGGCGGTTGTCGGTGCAGACCCCACTGCCATCGGGCCCAGAGGGCGAGCAAGGTGAAGGAAAGAATCAGTTTCAGCCATGATGGGTAAGAAGTGTTAGATGCGCGAATTGCCGTTCTCTCTAGCTCTCGACTCTTTCACTTGGTATCTTCCTCGGCGTGGTGGAGAGTAGCTCTCTTTTTTTTATCAATTCTTCCGCCCGCTAGACTCTGCGCCGACGGAGGTTCTGCGAGGCTCAAATTGTGTGTGCGCAGCGGGAATTTCACGCTAAGATAAGATAAGCATCCTCGACCCAAAGAGAGGGAAAAAAAAATAATTCGGAAAAAGAAGACAAAAAGTCTGGTGCCTTCAGAGCTGCAAACTAACCCTTCAGGGGCATAATTTCTTTCGCAAATGGCTCCCCCTCGGAATAAAGGTCCCAAGGGCCGTGGAACCCGTGCCAGAGCTCCTGTAAAGAGGAAAAATGGCTTCACAACATCCCGAGTAGATGAGATAGAGTGAGCTTCTCCCGCTGGGTTCACTTAGTCAAGCTAACCAGTCCACTCAGGTCAGAAGAATCCTCAAGCGGAGAGGAGGGTCAGTTCGAAGACAACCTTAGGGACGAAATGGATGGTGATAATGGTCTTATGGACGATTCATCGTCAGATAGCGACGAGGACGAAGAAGCTGACAAGTCGGCCCGTCCGTATAACGAATTGCTTCAGCTACTCAATACAACCGCTGATTCTAAAGGGCCGGCACGCAAAAAGAGAAAGACCGAACACAAGGACGATAAAGAAGAGGCAGCTCGAAATGACACAGTTGTTGCCGCCAGCGAAGAGGAGCTGCTGGAAGATGACGACTTGCAGCAGCAGGAATCTTCTGATGAAGAGGACGAAGATAATTTAGACGAGGTAGATGGCGATGGCCAAGCCGACAGCGACAATGAAGACGGTACAACTCTTCAGTATATCCGGTTGAAGATAATCCACTTACTGATATTGAGCAGATAATGATCCCTTCGAGGCACATTTCGCAGGGGGAAAGGAAGACGAACTGTCTAAGCAAATCAAGGCTGTAGGGGAGAATAAATGGAAAATTGTAAAGAAAGAGCTCCCCGAGGATGTGAGATTGGTGCGCGCTGCGCCCGATACGGGAAGCGATTTGTCTTGCCTACCTGCCCTGAAGAGTATCGCGAATTTAAAGGTAAGCAATACCTAGCCTACGACGAGGTGGCATGTGGGAAACAGCGTCAGTTGCTTATTACGCCACAGCTCAAGAAAAGGTTGAAAGCCCCTGCTCAGGAG
The DNA here is from genome assembly GCF_001792695.1 of Aspergillus bombycis. NCBI lineage: Eukaryota > Fungi > Ascomycota > Eurotiomycetes > Eurotiales > Aspergillaceae > Aspergillus > Aspergillus bombycis. Next base: position 72,676 of record NW_019170067.1, read on the forward strand.
CACATTACCCAGATCAGCGGCCATGCCCAACAACTCGCCCCGTATATCTTTGATTATCAAGACGTCTTGTATGGCGCCAGACAATCATCCAACTCGGCCCAGTTACGAAACATCCTGGCAGTCCATGCAGTTAATCATGTATTGAAGACTCGGGACCGTGTGCTCAAGAACAACGCTCGTGTCGCAAAGGAACAAGATGCCGACCTCGATCTGCGGGATCAAGGCTTTACCAGGCCCAAGGTGCTATATCTTCTCCCGACTAAACAAGCTTGCGTACGTGTAGTAGAGTCAATCACCCAGCTCTTTCAACCTGAGCAGCAAGAAAACAGGAAGCGTTTCATGGACACTTTCTCTGCAACGGATGACAAGTCCTGGGAGAGCAAACCGGACGACTTTCGAGAGTTATTCGGTGGAAACGACGATGACATGTTCCGACTAGGCCTCAAATTCACGAGAAAGACTGTCAAATTTTTTGCACAATTCTACGCTTCAGATATGATCCTTGCCAGCCCACTTGGTTTGCGCACGATCATGGACCAGGCTGAGTAGGTTTTCCGAGGGCGTCCGCGCTACATGAAAGCCTAGAACGCATGCTAACTTACTGAAGTGCGAAGAAACGTGACCATGACTTTTTATCTTCTATTGAAGTCGTTATAGTAGATCAGGCCGATGCCCTTCTCATGCAGAATTGGGATCACGTCGACTACATCTTCAAACATCTCAACCTGCAGCCGAGGGAGGCGCACGGGTGTGATTTTAGCCGCGTGCGGACATGGTATCTCGACAACAACGCACGATATGTCCGTCAAATGGTCATGCTAGCTTCCTTTATTACCCCAGAGATCAACTCGGTCTTCTCCACCCATATGCTGAACGTCTCTGGCAAGATTAAAATGACGCCAGTATATGCTGGGGCAATCTCTGAGATCCCACTCCCAGTATCCGTGAAGCAGACATTCTCCCGATTCGACAGTCTCTCGCCGGCGAAAGACCCAGACGCGCGATTTAAGCACTTCACCACGACCGTGCTCTCATCTTTAGTCCGCAATATCACCTCTGGCCGGGGGAACAATAGCGGTGGAACCTTAATCTTTATCCCGTCGTACCTAGATTTCGTCCGTGTACGCAATTACTTTGCCACTTCCGCGCAGACCACGAACGTCTCCTTCGGTGCGATTTCGGAATACTCGGACACTCGGGACATCATGCGAGCTCGTACACACTTTATGAATGGCCGACACTCCGTATTGCTATACACAGAAAGATTCCACCATTTTCGGCGGTATCAGATCCGTGGCGTCAAACGTGTCATCATGTATGGAGTGCCAGAAACCCCAACATTCTGGGGGGAGATTGTGGGATTCTTGGGCATGGATCCGGCGGCAATCGATGAGGCGGCCGAGGGAGGCGTCCGCGCACTATTTTCCAAGTGGGATGCACTGAAACTGGAGAGGATCGTTGGAACTAAACGAGTTGGCAATATGCTGCGGGAGAAGGGGGGTGACACATTTACATTTGTATAGGTGCGAGTTAGTCCAGGGTGCTAACTCTTTTGCAATATCCTGATTATACCAACATTCTTTAAGACCTGACAGGTACTGTTGTTATTATAGCGTGTGTGTGTGCTTCTGCTTTCTTTCTTTCTTTCTTTCTTTCTTTCTTTCTTTCTTTCTTTCTTTCTTTCTTTCTTATTTTTTTTCTCTTCTAGTTCTTTCAAGACTTGAGAGATTTTGTTGGATGGGATGAAGACCTGAGTATACCTGGGTTGGATCAAGAATCTGCTGCAGCTGAACTGGATAAATTGTAGAAGTTCATGTAGAAAAGTGGGTCAACTGAACCCAGCCGCCGATCCACACCCACAATTTCAGTCCCTCCGTCAAACATCATTTGACGCCGATAGCGCTCCAAAGTCATGCGCATTGGAGGAAAAGTTCACTGTTCTCTTTTTCTTTTCTTCTTCTTCTTTCTTTCTTTTCTTTTTTTAAAAAAAAAAAACTCGGCTTTGGAGATCTTTCACCTGACTTGTATTTTTATTTTTTTTTATTTCCTTTAAGTATACTGCGCAGTAAGTAATTAAATCAATAGTTAGTTAAGTACCGGAGACCCATTAATCATTGAGCTGAATCTTCCTCATGATCAACACCGATTTCTTTGCCTAAACCTGTCTACTTATACCTATCCCTTTTGATTCCTCCGTTTCTCCAATCCTTTAAGTCCCGGGAGGAAAACAAAACAACAAAAAAAATACCAAAAGGAGTTACATTTCAGTCCACATCGATCTAATATGATGCCTCCGTCGGCGTCTAGTCAGGATGAGAACCAGCATCCTGTTGAGGATGTCAGATCCGACCCTCGCAGCGTGTTTTCCGCGGTGTTTGGTTGGAGCAGAAAGCGCCGAGACACCACCCATGAAGATGAAGATGAACGGAGACCCTTACTGGGGTCAAGTTCGCCCATGTCACCGTCACCACTGTCATCATCATGGTGGGAAGCGACGTGGGATTCGGCACAGGAACTCTGGCTCCAGGGTAGGGGAATGATCCTTGTCATGTTGGCCCAGTTCTTCGGGGCTTCCATGAATGTCATGACTCAAATTTTGGAGAGAAAGGGGAGGAATGGGGAAGGGTTTCATCCGTTTCAGGTGTGATCATCTAGCTTTCTCTAAATATCTCCCCGTACTAAACTGTAACAGATCCTGTTCGCCCGCATGTCCATCACGGTTATAGTCAGTTATCTGTACATGTGGTACACCAAAGTCCCTCACCCGTTTGGGACCCGCCCTGTACTTCACCTGCTCCTGCTTCGTGCAGCCGGTGGCTTTTTTGGCGTTTATGGGCTTTACTACTCCGTTCAATACCTACCACTGTCGGAAGCCACAGTGTTAACTTTCCTGGCACCTATCCTGACCTGCTATGCCTGCTCTCTGTTCATTCCCAATGAGACCTTCACACGCAAGCAACAGCTTGCTGGCGTGGTGTCGCTAGTTGGTGTGGTTCTGATCGCACGGCCTTTCTCATTCTTTTCGAAAACAAATCCACCCGACTCTAGAGAGCCTGGCAGCGAGGAGCAGCCTGATTACGAGGATGAATATCACCGTATTCTAGCGACCATCATGGCGCTCATGGGAGTCATGGGGGCGTCTTGCGCGTACTCGACCATCCGAATGATCGGACAGCGCTGTCATCCGCTGGTGTCCGTCACATATTTTTCCTTTTTTACGACTGTTGTGTCGACCGTGGCCATCCTGCTAATACCTTCCATCGCTCTAGAGCTGCCAGGCACCCCGTTGGAATGGACCCTACTCATGGGTCTGGGTGTTTGTGGGTTCCTGCTGCAGTTCCTCTTGACAGCTGGTCTGTCGTATGTGCCTCCACCGAGGAAGTCGTCCACGTCGGAACAGCATCGTCAATATGGAAGCAATGGGAATGGCGAGCCGAAGGATGCGTCGCACAGCTCGTCCGGATCGCGTGCGACATCTATGATTTATATGCAGATGGTCTTTGCGTTGTTTTATGACCGCGTTGTTTGGGGGAGTACTCTGTCTCTCTTGAGTTGGATGGGATCTGGTTTGATCTTAGGAAGCGCCATCTATGTGGCCGTCGTCCGGGAGGCGCCCGCAGCTGCCGCTAGGGAAGATGAGAATGAGACGAACTGAGTACTACTCGGAAACGGAAATGGAAATTATGAAAAAATTGGTCGCGTACGACGCCACGACTTGCATGAGCGGAGAGAGGAATGAGGGCCTGGAGAATGGGCGGGTGGGGGAGGTGGGAGGAAGGATAACTAATGCATGCCGGAGCCGGCGAGGTAAGGGCTACGACGATCTGAGGGATTTGACAGCCAGCGATAATTCTTTTGGGGTGATGATGAGGATGATGTGGTGCTGCTGGCGGCAACAGCGCAAAGCCTGTTATTGATTTGATTGTCGGCTATATACTATATAAAAGTGTTGTATAGACTTAAGTCCTCCTCGCACATGGACAATGGATGATGATTCTAATTCGTTGTCGCCTCTGGAGCTCCTCACTTGGGACGCTCAGGACAGGTTGCAGACCGTGCGTCGCATGCAGAAAGCGGCGCTCGACTAGTGGATCCACGTCGTTTGTATGATTGGTGGTGGACGACAGTGCTCCGTCTGTGATTTGAACTGGGTGTGTATGCTGCAATGAGGCATACTACTACTAGTACTCGTACTTTAGTAACCATGGGTCAAACATGAAAATATGCCCGATGGCATGAATCTCGCCATCTGAGCCACAGCGTCATAGGGTTACAGTTGACACCGAAAAGTCCCGACGGCCCTTCCCGAGACTCACCGACCAGACTGATTGGTGCCTGCGGTGCCTGAGTTTTTATTTACCCCGGATTCAGGTGGCGTTTGATAGTAGGACCCCATCCATACTAGTACTAGTAGTTACCTATACATTCTCCTTCTATCCATCCTATCGATATATATAGGCATCAATCGATCTATCTCTTCCATTGATCGCCCCCACCTCCACCTGTGATTCTCTTTTCCCCTCCCCAGGGCTTCCTTTATATACATTTATACATACCACATAGTATTTGTCTCCCTCTTTTTTGATCGTCCACCTTCCCCATACTTTTCCCCACATCTCTCTACTATGTACATTAAACCCAGATAGGTGCTCTTCTGTTCTAGAGGTCAAATTAAAGGACAGAAAAAAAAAAAAGAGAGAGAGAAATAAAAGCAAAAAGCGAGGTACTAGGCGTTTTGAAACGAGAACATAAAACCCAACAATGCGTCACTTCGATGCCTGGTTACTTCGAGATCCTTACTCCATCTTCCACTACTACCCCACGGGGCGAAGATGGCAGGAGACTGTCCGTGATTTGATTCAAGAACGCAAGATTTGTGCACCCTCCGTGGATATCTCTTTACAAGCCGCCTCCACATCATCTAAACCAGTTGACCCATATGCCCGGCCCATGGCATCCCAATCCGATAGCTTATTCTTCCGCAAGCTACCTGCCGAAATCCGTCTCATCATCTACAACTATGCCTTCGGCGACGAAGCGATCCATTTAGTCCAGTTGAAGGGCAAGATCCGCCACGTACGGTGCAAACACTCATCATCGTCGCTCGACCGCAACCGCCGCTGCTGCCCGGTTACCCCAGCCCGCTGGCGGGTCAAGGATAACCGTACTGCAGGCCACTCCGACAGCGTGCTCTACCCGCACACGCACGCCTCCCTCCCAGCGTCCCTGAGCAATTCATCGGTGGCATTGCTGCGCACATGTCGCGCCATCTACGCCGAAGCAGCCGACATCCTTTACGCCAACGCCGTCTTCGATGTAGACGACCTCCACACCTTCATCGCCTTCTCTCTCATCGTCTGTCCGGAGCGGCTCCGCTCCATCAGGCGCCTCACCGTCCAATGGATGCCCATCTGGCAGCCCATGGCCGGACAGGAGCACAAATCCTCCATCTATTCCCACACCCACAACGACCACCTCTGGGCGCTTTTCTGGACCCGGATCGCCGCCCTCCACGGCCTCGAGCAGCTACATCTGAGCCTGGACCTGGGCCGCTTCAGTGGTAACGCCATGGGCGGTGTGGTTGGCGGGAAACGCTTTCGCCTGGCTATCGATGAGCCCTGGGTTTTCCCGATGTTATGTGTCCACGGACTCAAGTCGTTCGAGTTAGGCATCACGGCCCGCTGCGACGCTTACGCCAAGAGAGTGATGGAGCAAGACCTGTGTCGGGATGCAATGGCTCTGCGAGACGCTCTCCGTGAGCGTATGTGCTCACCGCGTGGCCAGATACCCATCGTACCTAGTCTTCAGATGAAGAGGGCGTGTGGCATGGAGGCGGAGGTGCTCGACGTTCCGGAGAGGAAAATGCGGCCGCGCCTTGCGATCACGGCTGCTTGATCATTTGAATCTCCCATCAAACACTTGCTTATATCATGAAGTAAAGAATACACATATCAAACTTATTAATGGAGACTGACTCGCGGTAGAATATGATGCGTTATAGTCACCTACCAAGAACAGCAAAAAGAGAACAGAGCAGCAATTTGCAATTAGGAATGAGATACCCTTTGTGCTTGCACTTTGTGATTCGTTTTCATTTTTATTTTCTTGCTTCCTGGTTGTCCACACCTTATGGCTGTAAGTTAGATATATGACCTAAATTAGATTTTTGTTGCATTTGCCCAAGCCAATATGTCAGTTATTCGGAACCAAGAGTGGCCAATTATACCATACCAGCCAACTCACCACCCGAGCCTGTGTGCAATAGACCGTCAGGTCAATATCCGAGATACTTGATAAAACCCACATGAAACGCCATACTTGATTCCATCAGATATCTATCTACATCTATCTACAGCCAAGGCAACCTATTAAAGATAGTATCCTGCAATCAATAAACGGAAGCAAGAAGAGATGAAAGAAAACCCCCAGACGACATAAATACAGATCAGCAGAAAAGCAACAATAGTGGGACAAGTGAAAAACGACGATAAATGAAATGAACCCTTGACCTTTCCCTAGATTTCCATACAATTTAACCCAAATTAGGAGACATGCGATTTCTTTCTTCGACCCGACAGGAGGAATGATTATGTGGGCAAATGTCATCATAATAACAACAGTAGTAATATCAACCAGAAGGTTAAAAAAACAAAACAAAAGAGAAGTCACAAGTATCAATAAGGAAACATTATCTCGTATCAACCCATCTGATATAAGATCGTATGATAATGGTCATGGAACTCTGTGGAAGGAAAAAATAGATATTGATGTGTTTTCTTTTTCTTTCTTTCTTTCTTTCTTTCTTTCTTTCTTTGTTTCCTTTTTTTTCCTTTCCAAGCTGCCATGAGATAAATGTCAGACCGTCGTTTTTCTTCTTTCTTTCTCTGACCTAACTTGCATGTGCTCAGTGAGACATAATAAGCGGCCGTTTAAAAGAGAAGACGATCGCAACTTGATTAGGTTGAACCCATGCATGACCTTCTGCTCTAATTTGTCACGGCATTGGCGGACGTTTTCAATGGTTCAATATGGCCGTTGCTGCGTTCCTGCTCGGACTCATGTTCCTCCTCACTTGTCGGGGAAGGGGCGCGGCTTTCCAAGAGTGACCGACGGCTGCGCATCTGTGCATATGTCAGTCAATAACAGCTCAATTGTAATTGGGAGGGGGTGGGATCCCCTTACCCAGGCTCTTACACCTCCAATCAATCCCAAGCTGTACCCGGTTGCAAAGTCTTCATTCCGTCCGTTTCCAATGGGACTTTCAGATCGACCCACTGATTCCACCCGGGACAGATGGGTTTTCATGGTACCAGTGGTAGGGCTGACAACGTTTCCCCGTGTACTGCCCATGTCTACACTGTTCCTCGCGCTCGGTGCCGGGCTGCCAGGCCGGCTATTCTGCCAGAGCTGCCGTAATTCTCGGCCCAGCTCCTGGCCCGTGGTTGTCCAGTTGTTCCGGATATTATCCCGAATCTCCGCAACGTGTCGCTTGATTTCCAGTTCGTTCTTTTTAAGCCATGACACATTCAGCTCCTGTCTCGAGGCGCCTCGTTTGAATTGGCGGGAAATGTACTGGTCGTAGTCGCGGACAATTCTGCATTACAGTCAGCCTCCAGCACAACACCACAATAAGAGACGGGTATACTTACCTGGTGATAATTCCCGTGGTGCTGACACCTTCCGTCCTCTGAGTAACCAAGAACTTGCCCTGGGCCTTGATCGGCGCGTAGATATCATCTCCTTCGGCCGCGCCATAGGGCAGGTCATCATGCGCCACGTAGTCGATTTGGTACTCGTCAAGAAATTCCGGAGTCAACAGCCAAGGGCAATTAGGGATCACCTCGTCCACCCATTTACAGTGACGAACGCTCTCTGCGCGCTCCGCACCACTCAGGACAGTAAGACCCTTCCGGTTGTGAGTCTCCTCATCTCCAGTCACACCGACCATCAGATGCACATCCGGGAAGGCCTTCTTCGCCTGCTCAAGCTGACGCATATGGCTGTTACGCAAGAAGCTGCATTAGCACCATTGTAAGTTTCCAGAATAGACACGTTAACATACCCCACGTGAAACAAATCAAAGACACCATCCGCATACACGCGCACTGGGCGCCCCACGGGCGGAGGATTGGTATGGTATCCAACCGGATCCTGCAACCCAGCCCGCTGAGGTGGCTGCATCATGTCCTCGGTATCCTCAACATCTGTCGTTTTGATCTGTAATCCCGACCGGCTCTTGCTTCGGCTTTCGATGTCGCTGCTGGCAACCGTCGTTTCGGACGGCTCGCCCGGATCTTCTTTGCTGAGCGCCGAAGGCTCATCGGTGGCAGGACCATTGGTTTGCTCGCCAGTCGTTGAGCTCTTCCGAGCCCGTTTCGATGGCGGAACATTGCCCGCTGAAGTTACATCAATTGGCGCCTGCTTCTTGTACTTGACCGAAAGGGGAGTATTCGGACCGGTCGAATCATCGCCATCTTCACCCGATGCATCGCGTGATGAAGGTTGCAGAAGGTCAGCGGAGATAACGTTGGACGGAAGATGTTGGGAAGCACTGCGCTTGCGCTTTCCTGCCGACGACGGAGAGGACATTATGATGGAATGAGGTAATGACCGAGTGAGCCCTGCTCTACTTCTGTCGAAAAGGGGCGTGTGTATGCTTTTGAAAATCTAATGATCAAATTAACCGAGAAAGAGAGAGGGAACTATCAAGGGCAGAAATTAGAGACGCGTTGGGAACGCGAAGAGGACAGAGTAGAAATGAGTGACGGGGAAAGAAGGAAGCGGGAGGAGTTGGACAAAACCACGGGACCCGATTTAATGATTTTAGGGGTCTTGCTCTTTAGTTTCCCCTTCCGAATTGATTCATGGGGGTGGAGCGAGACGGGGGAGAGTGAGAGTGCGTGAAAGAGAGAAAAGAAGTGAAAAGGATAAGATACTGTGCTCTATTTTTGACTTTTTTTCTTTTTTCTTTTTTTAAGAAAAATATATGTGTGTATTATTTATTATCCTCCTTCAGGTTTTCATTGTAAGACTTTTTAGACCAGTCTCAAAATAATCTATGATATACATATACATACATGAAAGAATTAAAATACAAAAGCGAAAATACCTTTGAGACAGCGCGTGGGCGGAGCCCCCAATATGACTCGGTAAGCGTTAATTTCCAACATACTTACGATGTACACTATACTAGTGTACTAGTACATACTCGATAGTATCCATACTATCATACATACAGTGAATTGTCAGAACCATTACATGTATTTCGACTTCCTTCTACAATTGCCCCAACAATTCAATTCTTGGTTGATTCCTTCAAGTCCATGCCAATGGAATGTTCCTTCCCACTCTTCTTGACCTTCTCTTTATGAGATACTCTTTTCTTCCCCTTCCTGGAAACCAGTTATACGCTTCGTTTTACACAACATATCTCTCTCGCTCTTTCCCACCCCATCCCATCATACATCACTCCGGTATGTGGGCTTGGGCGCATTCGCTCGGCCAACGATTCTATATTCCGTACGAGTAAAAATAACAGAATGAGAAAGATCGCTTATATCCATCACATTTCCAGAACTCCACTGCTGAAGCATTCGACTAGATGCCATTCCAGTTCTGACTAAAAAGGTCTTCATGCCATTGATTGCTTTCCGGGTACGCCGTCACATGTGCAATAGAGCATCTTCGTTCCCATACTCCCCCGCCGACTTTACTCTCCCCGGCTCTGCCTCTTCCTAAGAGCCCCGTTTGGTCCATTATGCGACCCGGTGGGGATAACAGAAGAGAGCAGCAGATCCCCGGAAAGTGGTGAGGGAGAACGAAACCAGACGAAAGTTAATGAACAGGTAGATATATGGAGCAAAAAGGGCGGAAGAAAGTCACGAATGAAAAAAGAGAGGGAAAAAGAAAGGGGGGAATAAATCATAATTATCAAAGCTCATCAATAGTGGGTCGTTTGGCACGATATCTTGTGGGAAGGCATAAATCAAGACGTACTCTCGTAAGATCTGCCGCTCGCGGCTTGAAATGGAAAACGAAAACCTCCTATCCTAAGAGGAGCCCTCATAACCCATCCTGCAAGACATGAAAGATACCTGGCCATCTAGGGACTCAGAAGATTTCCCGCCACTTGTTCCGCCCCGTTCAATGCCACGGGGTGTCAACTGCAGGGAAAGGGAAGAGGTGACTATTGTGATAAACCGAGAAAACAAGGCGAAAGTGGGAGGACATGGGTGCAAGGCGGAACAATCATAAAATCACAAGATTCGTTTCAAAAACCAAAATAACAGAAAGGGGGATACAGATGCAAGAGTCCATCACAACTACGACGTAGATTTTCCAGGGGCTCCAGAGATCGAGCTCTCCGCGGGAGTAGAGGTTGACTCGGATGTACTAGCAGATGATCCTTCTTCAGACTTGGAAGCAGCGTCAGTTTTAGATTGAGGTCCCGGAGTTCCTTCACGCTCATTCCTGGCAGAATCAGGCGATTCGCGTTGTACCTGACTAGGCAGATCCCGGTCTTCCTCAGTTTGGTCAAAGAGCTCCTCGTCGTTTTGATCAGGGACCAGTTCAGTGCCGTCACCTAGAAGAATAATGCGGCCTGAGCGAACACTGAAGCCACGCGCGCGATCATTTTCCATATCGTAGTCATCCGGATTTTCTTCAAACTGATTACGGATACCAGGGCCGCGGAATTCAGCTGCATCCCCGCTCAGTCAGTAGGGGTTGGAGGCCGTAGAATCCTCAAGAGACTTGCCGTATTCGGGAGGAGCGCAAGGGCCGTCGCCTTTGGCCACCCGCTCAGCTATCTGATTATACCATTCCTCTTTAGTCCTGCCGTTCAGGAGGCCAATGATTATCATAGTCATGTTGTCACATCCAACCCCACCAGTTTCGCTGTTTGAAGCCAAGCAGTTGTCCATCATGTTCTCACAAATCCGGTAAAGTTCTTGCTTCGCGGCGATACCGCGGCGAACAAACTCAACCACAGCCTGGGAAGACTGGCAATCCCAGATACCTAAAGCTCGATATGAGTGTGCAGTTGGCAAAAGAGGTGATCGCGCAACACGTACCATCACAGGCTATGACAAGAAATTCATCGTCATCACTAAGCTCATGGATTGTCACATCCGGATAAGCGGTCACGATCTGTTGTTCGGGCGCAAGCTCCGGGCTCTTCTTGAACTCAAAATCACCAATGGCTCGCGACAGGGCCAGGTTTCCGTTCACACGGCCGAAATCGACAAAGCCACCTGCGGCACTGATACGAGCTTTCTCGCCTAAAGTAGTTCATCAATAAAAGACCACGACGACGAAGCAGATTCAACTGGGGCTGAGCCACGGACCTTCATTCTGTGGTTTATGATCAAAAGAGAGAGGCTTTGCGCGGCCCTTAACTCCAAGCACGGAGCGAGAATCACCCGCATTGGCCTATGTCCGGTTAATGGTTGACCAAGCTGACTATAGCTGACCGGTAAATCGGTCGTAACACTTGCTTCACGTACCACCCAGATCTTATGTTTTGAGATTACACTGACAGCTGCCGTGCAGCCGGAGACTTCCTCTTCATATTTCGGGTCTAGCCGGGTCAGTCACTCAAGGCCTCAGCGATAAGAGCAACGGGGGAGAAGGGAAACCCGGAAGCCTTGTGGGCAACGCTCACGAACCTTCTAAGATAGCCCGATCGGTAGCTAAGAAGCCATCTTTCAGGGCCTGTTCGATGTCACCCTTTGCGAATGAATCCTGTTTTGCGACGATCCTGTGCACGTTTTCTCCGGCAAACAGTGCGACTTTGTCTCCACCATGTCCATCGTATACTCCAAAGAACGCTAGGCGTTTGGCGGGATCCGTTGGTGTCTCTTCTGGACTCGAATATTTCGCGTGGAGGTCTAGAACGGCAGCATGGGCATCCTCCATGCTGATTCTCCAGCCCTGCATGGCTGAAACGCCGTAAATGCAGCAATCATCTTCGCCCTCGGACGAAGTCTAGAGACAGTTAGACGATATTAGCACTGATGAGGACCATTCATCGCGCAATGTTGGGTGAGCATCGGTTCGTGGACCGTCCGCGGGAAATTTTCTTTCCTCATATGGAGGACCCCGCAGGTGAGGTGCATCACGATGTGGTGCCTCGAGACCGAATCAACACAAGTAATTACTGAAGGAGAATCCCCAGAAAAGCGAATCGGGCATTGAATAGAAGAACGAGAGAAATGTATATATATAATTGAAGTAGGGAGATCGTCCCTTGGGAAGCTTGTGGCAGGCCGACTGAGTGCCCCTGCGGCCTCAGGACGGAAGGGAAGGAATTATTGCGTAAGGACATTGCAGTGTGGGGGGATCAAAAAGACCAAAGCAGCAACCCTCGGTTTCACGTACCTTATCGACTACTGGTTCTGACAAAGTCTGACCCATTATTTCGAATGATCGCAATTTAGAAGTTCTGGGAAGACTGTAGGCCGGAAATGCACATGCACAACTCAAGAGTAAAGAAGGAAAGGGCAAAAAAATTCGGAGGAGAGTTGTTCTGTCAGAGAGGGGAAGAAGGAAGAGAGCAAAGAATCAGGTGGGCGAGAAAGGGTAAGGGCAGAATCGATAGGCGGCGGGCGGGAATGGCCCCAGTGGTCAATCCTCTCTATCACTGGAGCGGGCGCAGAAAAATGAGAACAATTGGGGGTGGGGGCCCAGTCCGAATCTGATGATGAAATATAAAGAGGTCCTAATAGGAACCACCGGATCACGAAGAACAAGACCTTTGAAATTTTTTTGGGGGGGGGGAGGGGGGAGGGGCGGATAGGTATCAAAGACAGTATAATAAATCAATAACAACAGGGTGGGAAGAAAACAAAAAGGCAGAAATTTGGGCAGGGAGGAAGAGCATGGAAGGAAAGAAGGGAAGGAAAATCTCTGGAGTGTCACGGGTTGGTACGTATGTATGTATCTCTGTACAAACAGAAATTTTTCTCATTTTTGATTCTAATTTTATTTTCCTTGTGTTTTAGATACTCTCTCAACAGGCAATCACCAGGCAGACAAGCAAGTACAGTAGTAGTACATACATACATGCAAGACAGACAGAGAGAGTCCAGGCAGAACAGTACTCCGTACTGTCAGCACTGGTGATTCCGTACCTGTCAGGGTTGAGTAATGACGTTCCTCTTACCATCGCAAGAGATCCCCTTCTACACAGTAGAATCATACTATGAGATCACCCCTGGTGGAACTCAGGAATAAGTTCGATGGACCCTACGGAGTAAGACTGACGCATGGAATCCAACAGAATTTGACCCTTTATGGTTCAAAAGGGGGTGCCTTGCTTTTTCACCCTCGTATTCAAGTACCATCTTCCGTTAATACGCCGAGGCATTTCCTACCGTTTAATACCGTCGCCAGATGCAGCAGGAGGTCAGGTGTCTCCCGGCACCCATTTAATTGCGGTAAGGCAAACATTAGGCCTTGCTTCATATGGTTGTTTGTTTGCTTACACTGAACATAAGTACTGACAACGTTCACTACTAGTACTAGAGGTAAGGCAAGGCGTACGCAAATATTGATTGATCTCAAAGTTGCCCTCCTTGCGCGTGTTCCAGTTCTCCGAATTTTCAACCCTATCGGAAATGAGGCCATGAGCATTTCGATGACAGGTCAAAGTAGACCCACGAATTGAATTGTTGCAGAAGTTGATGCAATGCTTTACGCCTAAGTAAGGGAACAAAGTCGGAGGGATATAGAAATCCTAGAGAACGCTATGACGTTATACTCATGGATATCAATATATATATATATATATGTTTGGGATGATAAAGTGAATTTAATGAGGTGTCCGTACGCTAGACGCGGCCAGTCCGGCCAGCAAAAACAGTATGGCACCCACCATGTATGGCAAGCCCATCCAGGTACCACCCAACTTCATACCTTTCCGAAATGTACTGGCGAGCAACGGTCCAGCAATCATGCTCCCAATCCCCTGGACAAGAGCGATTGTGGTATTGAGCGTCCCGATTTGAGACTCTGCAACCAATGTTGTGGCCACATTGCGGAGGGTGGAATAGAAGCCCCAGCCTAAGGCCAGAATGGATACACCAAAGGCGAACAGTACTGGCTGATCGGCCACTGCCATGATGCCAAATCCAACTACTAGAATAGCTGCACTTCCCTGTGTTATTCGAAGATCTCTGACAGCTGGGGAAAGATACCGGTTTAGATAGTGGGAGATAGTTGGTAGCAATAGAAGCAAGACGACGAGGTCAATCATTCCTTTTAGAGAGATGAGAAAGCTTGCCTATACATGATGTGTCAGTGGCTATATTCGGCCCTTTGTCATGCAGCATCGCACCTTTGCCATAGTCCATGAGTAGCGCTTGGAAGCATATTGGATGATCAACTGGAGGGCCTGCGCTCCAACACTAGCCGCCAGGAATGCAATTGAAATAGCCACCGTGTTGACATTTCCCCAGACAAATGCATTTAGGTCCATGATATGGGACCTTGCACTATAGAGGGACCCTTTCCATTTAGGCAGTGTGGGTGGAGGGTCAAGGCGACCACGCTCCTCATCTGCCGATTCAGATTCCAATTCGTTTGGCGACTTTGGCAGAGTCTCCGGGATAAGTATGGCTGCCAGTAAGCCACAACCTTCACAGAGCCAACCGAGTAGGAATGGAAGCCACGGCGACCAGGACATAAGCCAAGCACTCAGAGGTGTTGCGAGGATCTCGGCAAGTAGGACAGCCGCAAAGAGCATGAAAAATATGTTTGCACTAGACAATGCATAGAAGTTAGTATATCCGTTACAAATAGGTGGGGGAAGGGGCATCTCCATACCGCTGTTCTGCGGGAAAGATATCTGTGACAATGGTGAAGGCCACAGAGCTGGCTATTTGAGAACCACCACCACATAATTGAAATAAGGGCGTGAGCCAGATAGCTCGGAGAGGAACTGCCTCACTATACACGCCTTAGGTAGTTAGCCAGAAGACACACATACTATGCTGAGTGTCGTCACGACATACAGATGATGCGGATCGCGATCTCCTCCATGAGGAGCCCACTCATACTTAGCATCGCAACTGGTTTGCGGCCAATGCGATCCAACAGGAAGCCCAATGGTAGGGCAAGGATAATTCCCGGGATCTGGTCCAATGTATCTTTCCACCCACTGATCAATGCTAGCTCCCCCTGTACATCTACGGATTTGCAGGGTGTATTATCCGACAAGAACTGTCCATGTGGGAGATCGATAAATTGTCCTGGATGAAACTTGCGACAGATGATTGATTCCATAATCTGAGTCTGTGGAGCAAGGGAGAGGAATGTGCCAAAGTCAAGTGTGACAATCACCGTGCATAAGAGAAATAGGATCCATCGCTTGTGCTTGTGCATGTACTCGACATGCGCTCCGGGTGGATGAGTTCCTAAGAGTGGCGCTGAGATCTCTGATTCGGGATCCTGGCCGGATACCATCCTCGCTTTCTTTCTTTCTTTCTCTCCTTTTCCTTTCGATATTTATTCTTGTCCAGGGTGGAGGCTAATAGTTACTATTCGAGAAAGATCAAGCCCGGGCTTTAGTAGACCCCAAACAACGGACGTGGGGAGGGGAGAGGAGGAGAGGTAGAAAGGCGGATGCGAAAAGATAAGCACTAAGCCAGGGTTCAAAAATAAATGACAAGGAAAACTTATTTCCCAAATGTCAGCCCCCAACAGATCGACACGTCAAGTTACTAATGAATGGTATCACTGCTGGGAACTTTCATATGAATTAGTTGATTTGGCTGACCCTTGGGGTATTTTGGCTACCGTTGAACGTTGGATCTTTATAAGTTGAGGGAGTCAAGTGATTTAGGGTTGGTTCTTTCAACGGGCCTCTCATTCTATACTCTCAAAGGAACAATACTAAGGGCAAATCTAGCCCTATAAGCGATGGTTATTCGGTCCTTTATGATACACGGCCTTTTCTTAATTCGCTACTAACCCAAACCAAAGCGCAGTGATCCAGTGTCAGCTACATTGAAGACACGCAAAGTGAGATGAATGTATCAGGCCGATTGGATGTGCTACACACAACGGCCAGCATACAGTAGATCCTCCAGACTTGAATCGCTGCATTGTTGCCATCTAAGTCCCGAGTTAGGTCACCCCGAGAAATTTCCTGGTTAATCCCCTAGATCTGTTACCATTCTTGCCATGTGCGGTGGGAGTCCTACCGGTACTCGAGGGAGACATGCAAGGGAAGGGAATGGTGGCATCGTGAACCAGTACGGGTTTATCTCTCCGAGTGAAGGTCATGAAAATCTCACAATTTTCCGTAGATGTGAACTATTATGGGAACATCCAACAGGATCGGGATACTACTAGTAAAAGCTATAGGACTAGTAGCTCAGTTTATTATAAAGACATTCGTTATCTATCGCACTAGGGTCGCTCAAACTATACCGTCTATATCACAAAAGACATGCAGCCATCATTGCCATCTACACCAACAAAACACAAAAGGCAACCATAGCAGCTGCGATTCAGTCCTCGGCATCAACCCATACTAAGGGGCCCTTCTTGTCCGACCGCATGTCCTCTGTGGCGAGCACCCGAAGGGTTTTGTTGAAGTATGTGTCCACCACGACCAGTTGTGGTTGTATCCATAGCCCCCGTCTAGATGCCAGTAGGTTGTATCGAACCGTGTGTCGGCTCAAAGGCACCAGCTGAACCACCAGAGTTTTCGGACCGCTAAAGGCGAAATTTTCGCTGGCCTCCATAGTTAAGTTGAAGGTAAGAAAGTGCATCGACGGGTTCTCGATGGTGTAGTCTAAGTGAATCAATCCAGAACATATCTGAGAGGCCATTGCCGAGGCAAGCACACGGGGTTCTCCTCCAGGGACGACAAAGCGAGGAACCGCAAGTGTGGATATAGTCGTACCGTTGCTGCTCAGGGCCGATTCACTCTCATCGGTTGCGCTTCGTCGCCATTGAATCTCGAGAGCGAGGTTCAACGCCGTAGGCCGTCGGTCGCCTAGAATTGCCTTGTGGATATCCACCGCAAAATTGGACTCACGAAGCTCCTCCAAATTGATCTCCGGCCCGCCTGGACTAACGATCGCTTCAGGGCCGATGTGGCATGTGGCACCTCCACCAACTCCAATTAGCACCAGCGATATTTTTTCAATGACAAGCGGCGTCAGTGCAAAAGAAACGACCTTTGAGCTAAGGCACCACCGCTGCTGCAAGCCCCCAATTTTCGGTGTTGAGTCTTCTCCAAGCAATGCATCATCGACAGTAAAAAAATCTGGCCATGGTTGAGGATGGAGACGTGGCATGAATTCGTAGTTGGCTTCGAATGGCCGTATTATCGGTATTTTCACTCTCAAGGTTGCGATAATGGGAGTCTGGGTATCAGATATGAGATTGTATACAGATGAAATTTCAAGCTCGTAATCAGAAGCATCATGTGTACCCGTGAGGACGATTTCCAGTTCCCGGTGGGAGGAAGTCTCCAATATCCCAAGAGGCCGCTTGATGAAATGAGAAATGCCTTCCACTGGGGTGCTCCTCTCGGAGCCCTGTATCCCTGGCGAGCCCTCCTCGTCAAGCCACAAGACCTTAGCCGCCGATTCAGGTCGACCAAAAAGCCTAGCCTCGGCTGTAACTTCCGCAACCTCATCCTCCTCATTGTGGATTCCAACCTTGAGAACAATGCGTTCATTTGTGTAATATGTATCCATCAGGTTGGGAGTTGTTATTCGTATCTTGGGCGGTTTAGGCTTTATCCTACATCTGCCAGTGTCTCGATTCTTGCCTACCCTCCTTCGAGCCACACAGTTCTTGGTTTGTTTCCACCAAAAAGATTCACGTTGAGTCAGGTCAGTCATGGCACAAGTCAGGTCGAATTTGTTTTCTTCAATCAAAAGTGTGATCGAGGCCACTCGAGACTCCCCGGCTTCTCGAGGGATACAAGTCACGTCGAAGACTTTTGTTTGAGAAGGGCCAATGGTCAGATCGGCAGTTCCAATGAGTGGTGTTAAGAAACTAGTGGGTGACTGGAGGGATGCCGTATCACTTGATGTGCTCGGCTCTCGTAGTAACGGCGACGATACTGTGCAAGGAGTCGTTACGTCCGTTTCAGCTACGTGGTTTGACTGTAACTTTATTGGACGCAGGCAGCCTTCGAAAGCGATTTTGATCTCAGAAAGTCTTACAGGGCTTGACGATCGCTGCGCGCATGATGTTATGACGAGCTGACCATGTAATGGCTCGCCAACATTTCCCTCGGATCTCTCGAAAATAAACGACGCCGTTACTGGTGCGCAAGAAAAACCATGCCATCGTAAGTCATTATCGTGCAACATAACTCTGGGCACACTCACCACTCGATATAATATCCTCCGCTCTGAGAACAACAGAGGGTTTGGGTGTAACTGGTGTAATGTCCTCAAGGCTTCTGTGGATATCGTAACGCCAGTCGGATTTTGGTTGAAATGCTGGCAACAGCCAAGTGTTAAAAAACAAGGTTCTGGGTTATGAAAGGTACAGCAGGAGATATATTGCAAAGCAACTAAAGTTGAAAAACAAGTCTTACCTCCGTTTAGTAGCTCCCAATCCACTCGTAAAATTGTTTCACCATCTTGTACTCGTACAGCACACTCCCTCAGAGCCCATCCGAATCTTTCCATAAGCTGCCACCAGCCCGAATGCCGCCAAGTGATTTTAGACCAAAGTGGCTGAAGTATATTGTAGGCTTTAGTCCAGGAACCTACCCGCATGTATTCTTCTGCTATCTCCAACCTCAGGCACTCAGTCTTTCGCACCTGGTCACGCTTGGAGAATTCATCTAGTGCGGCATTCAATACTGTCAGAATCAGGGCGGAATGATTGAATCCCGCCACCCCTGATTGAGGCGCTTCAACATGAGTCTCCGGTGCCAAGTATGTGTCATATAGGTAGGACTTGCTCGCTATCTGCGAAGCAGGAGACTGCCCAGGCGGTATCCTGTCTTCGTCCGGAATCTGTTCTGCTAGATTACGTCGGTACATTGTATGCTTGGCTGATCGATACAGCCAATAGCCTTCGTGGTGTAGTTGTTCCCACGGACAGAACACATCTCCGGGAGGGACCGTCTTTTCACGGGGGATGAAGATTGAATATTGTTCGTTAAACTGATCCTGTGTGATGCCGACTGAGGTGAGGTAGGGAATCTCGGCTTGACGAATCAATTGTGCCATTACCATTGACCATCTGGCTTCCCAAGCCTCCCAACCATAGTTCCTTGTGCCTTTACCTCTCCGATTGATGATATCTTGTGACCGACTTCGATGTTCCACCCAAGACCGTACGGCTGCAGCGGTTTGTCCCGTCCACAGCAAACAACGAATAATTCGCATGGCTAAAGTATCTGCCAGAAGGCGTGCATCATTGAACCTTGGGCTCCAGCCAGCAATATTCTCGAAGACTTCCTGCCCAAACAAAGTCTCGTATGCACTTTCGTAGTTCCTAAGAGCTGCATCTATCTCCTGCCTGAATTCCGCAAAGATCCCCATTTTGAATTCGTACCGGACATTCCATCCTTGAAGAGATAAAGTTTGAGATGTCCCCGTTGTCGGTGGAGCCGTCGGGGGAGGAATACTACCCCGGTTTCGTTTCCGTCTTGCATGTTTAGACAAATCCCGATAGTATTCCATCAGCGACGGTTGAAGTAGTGTGAGAAGGGACTTCCCAAACTCTTTTAGTTCGTCGGGTGTTGCGTCAGGTGGTAGAAGAAAGATAGATTTCTGGTCCAGATTTGTCGCTCTGCGAATGCCGGTCACCCGGTCATCGACATCCCCAGTGAAAGCACCGTTACTTTCTTCTGAAAGGAGAACAACGATAAATCGCGTCTTATATCCCGAGGAGGACCAGTCCTTCTTCAGTCCATTGATTTCTATCTTTAGTTGATTGTCGCGCAAGGAACTCATATTGGGATCTAGGCAAAAGGGAAAGAAGTTGATCACAGCGGCAGGAACAAGGTTTTGGTGTTTTGTAACCCATAAGGGTGTGAGTAAGCCATCTGAAAACGTCGGTGAACTAGGCGTCAGCGGAGATATTGGAGAGTGAAGCACGAGGTATGGTGCATGCGATATGTCATTGTCCTGGCTAGTGGGGCTCATGGGAGGAGATACAGGTGGGGGATCAGCTTTGCGCGGGGGAAGTCTATAGGACTGCCGACACGTTAGCAAAACACGCCTTAAGCTTCAGGCAAAGTGATGAATCAAGAAGTAGAAGAAGGAAAGAGAAAATTGTTATGAATCTTGGGGTAGGTTCTCCGCTAGGCAACTAGACTCTGGAGTAGTCTGGTATGTAGCGAGAGGTCGGTTTCTTGGAATAGTGTACAGCGACATACCCGTCCAACGCTCTTGATTTTATACTCAATCCCGGCGGATTCCACTAGAATAACCTCCTTAGCCTCCCACGGGGTTCGCGACGCATCTTCCGCCAGAAGTATCTCCCGCAATTCTTCCGCAGTCGAACCGCTCAATGGCGGAAGATCCGAGTATATATGGACGCCCTTCTCGTGGAGGAGGGGATATTCAGTGCAGCTTGGTCTCGAGCCATCTTCGGAGTCTGGTTCAAGGCCAGAGAGTAGGATAAAAGGAAGGTTGTGGGCGACATAATCCTCAGGGTAGGCGTCCATCGCGGACAGATAGTTTCTCAGTGGGACGTGAGGTCACCGCATATCTAAGTAAGTTGGGATGAGACGTTTGAATGGTCACCTGAGGTGACTGACTCAAAAGCAGGTGTCAGTTCGGATACTCAAAAACCGTGTATGCTTCTAGGCTTTAGTATAACATAAAACGAAGCTATATTCTTTTGGGAATTGTTGGGCGGCTATGGTGGTGGTGCATTTTCTTGCCAAGCCACAGTTAGGTTGTTCAAGAGTGGCTTTTTGTCCAATTCGACCGTCCGCCATCATCAAAACATGCCAAGCCTACGCAGTATTGATCAGTGGATCTTTCAGGGCACGAGACGTCACCTCACTTGTTCCACAATAATGTATAGAGGTACTACCGCCCTTCCCCTTACTCTCTCTCTCTCTCTCTCTTTTTGTTTTAATTTTGCTTTTTGCTTTCTTTTTCTTTATCACATTAATATTTTCCATATCTGCCTATTGGTTAGGTTAATGATTAGTCGAGAAGGCAAAAGAAAGAAAGCCATCTACAAGCACATTGAGATTATTGTTTACAGTCTGCGGGTATAAACAGGAACGAGGGTCTGGATATGTAAAACAATCCTTGAAATCGATGCGGCGGGGAACAGTGATACAGTAGAACATATGCATGCAGTTACGTTCAGGCTGCCATCAGAAGGTTCAATAGCTGGGCTATTCATGAAACTGATCCTGAAACAGAAGCTTGTTGTGAGCTGACGTATTTTAACCATGATACACTGAGCGAGATGAAAAGAAGGAAGGATCAGAAAGACTTTTAGTCTACAGTGTGTCTCACTTTGACGCTACGGCTATTATCCCTACTGTTATCCTTCGGCATTTAGTAGTAGTAGGTATATTATAAGTACATACATAGACACTATTATTGGAGGCAGATCCATTTAATTAAAACTCCGGAGAGAAATGAATACATCTTTAAGCTATTCGAGGAACAATGGTAATACTCATATTGATATATCCATAAGTGTATAGAGATGAGAAGAAACGGGCTGTTAAAGATATATTTCTCTGCGTGGTTACTTGCATGGACTAGGATTTAGGGTGAGCCATTTAAGGCTGCCCCTTGTGATTATTGAAGGAACTAATCCCATAATAATACTGACCACCCTGTTCAGGGGGTGCTTCTATGGCTTGATCAACTACTAGCAACTGACTCGAAAGTTCATGGAAGTGTATCAATGCGGTCCGGTGGGGACGACTTTTAAACCGGGTCCGGAGCCTCCATTAGCATCATGGATCTTTACATCGCAGGAACCAACCATAGTTAGATATCCAGGCGGGTTTGAATTAATTGCTTCCCGCACCCCCTCCCCAAGCTCCAAACTTGACGATAATAGGTGGGCCATCCGCTTTAGGGACCAGTCCCTTGGTTCCTTGAAACAAGTGATGCCGCAATCAGATTACACAGTACACGATTAATTAAATTAGATACCGTGGAATTATTCAAGGCCTTCCCGATTAAGCAGTACCTAAGAAGAACCTTGAATGACAATCAGACCTTACGTTGTGTTTCATTTCTTTCATTCCGATCCTCGATGTAGACCATCTGCTAACAAAGGATAACGACCACAAGTGACATTGGTTGGAGGGGTTCCCTGAAATTTGGATCTGCGAACCGTGCGGAGGAGGTTTCAATTGCAGCTTCCATACTACTATTGTACTAACGGCATTGCAATGCAGATAAAATTCAGCTAGTACCGCCAATCGGGGCATCGGGCAATATCACTTCAAGCAAATAAGAATAGGGTGGAGAAGGGTAACTATCCCGCTTTCGGATAGTAAGAGGGACGCTAAGATTCTTTTTGAGTGTACTCCTGTCCTGGTAAGGTACTAAAGTATCCTCGACGGTATTATTATGCCGGCCAGGAGGTAAAAGTAAAAAAGTAAAAAAGAAAACAGCAAGACGCAAAAAAAAAAAAATTCAAATAAATAAATAAATACATAATCATAATAAGATTAATATCTGCTAACGCTAAGACTATGATGGATTGAATTCAACAAGGGTGATTGTCCCCAGTCCTTCGTTTCTCCTTCTATCTTGAGCTTGTATTTTTTAAATTGGAAGTCGTCATTTCCTTGTCATTTTCTTTTCCCTTTCCTCTCTTCTGCCCCTCAGTCAGCTTTCTTTCTCATCTTCTTCTGATAATAATTTCCTGGCACTGGAATACATACATTACTTGCCTTCTTCTCCTGCTGCCATCTCATTAAAAATCCAATTACTATGGTAACCCTTAATAATCCTAATTGATCGTCAGAACACTGAATTACCTTTTGATCTCCCCCCTTTTTTCTTTTCTTCTTTTTTCTTTTCTTCTTTTTTCTCTAAGTTCCCCCCTTCTCTCTCTCTTGCATTTGGGTTTTGTTACCTTCGATCAGCATTCGCCCTCGTTTCCAGTCTACTAGATAAACAACAGTCCTGCAAGGGGTGTGCATGTCGCAAGGGCGTCGACGGGGATTGGTCTGGATTCTAAACTGGGTTTTTGCTTGACTTTTGGATATTTTACTTTTTTCTTACTGGCAGACTACCTGTCCAGTAATCTAGAGTATAGATTGAACTTGCAGACGCCGCACCCACTGGATCATGCCAGTGCGCTTGAAGGCCGCCCGCATATATCGTCTTTGATTATCCTGACCTGGTCCCGGGGACAAGGTTCGTGAGGTCATACATATATATATCCTGTCGATGGTCACTATGGATCGCCCGGAAGACTCTGCGGCGTCCATATTCAGTACCCCCTTTCAATCCTCATCGTCGCTTTTAGCCCGCCGCCGCAAATCACGCTCACATTCTATTAATCGCCCTCCGATCGACCCGACATCCCCTGAAGTAATAAGTTCCTTAATATCGTCACTCTCAACGATTTCGGTACCTCTTCAGACACATTTCGACAGCGTACCGTGCCTTGATTCCGATACCGACCTTTCGCTATCCGTTTTACCGTTAGAGCGACACTCTGCCCCCGGCACAAGTCATGAACATGGTGCTGGGGTAGGAAAGGGGCCGCCTCAAGCCTTCGAAGAGGCTTCGCATAGTTCCTTTCTGCACCCAGATGACGCGGCCGCTGCACCGGTCATTCGCATGGCCCGGGCTCCTCCATCTCCAAAATCAAAAGCGACGACCGCTGACGCTTCTCCTTCTCCAATAAGACCTACTTCTAGGGGCTCATACACGTCCTCCAGAGCAGCGTACGAAGACAACACATTCGGCATGATCACAGCCGAACCTGGTCCACGAGTTTCGACTGCACCTAGTATTGCCTCGACTAGCTCCCGGAAGAGTTTAAAGAGTCAGTTTGGCCTGTTGAAAAAGTCGTCTCGGGAGTTCACATGCAACAAGGATAGACACGCAGAACGGTTGCGGAAGACGAGTAGCTACAACGACAGCTTGAGACATAATTTCCCTCGAAGTAGAACTAGTGTACGCTCGATGCATTCTATCGCTGATGTGGCCGGAAATGGCCGGTATAGCCACTCCGCTAAGGAGACCTTCCGGGAACACGGGGCTAGCTCTCCGAATGAAGCGTATCTTTCGTTGCAAAGCGCGCGCACGAGCGCACCCAGTACTCCCGGAGGCATCGGGGGTGGCAGGACAATTCCTGTTCGCGAGTCTTCTCTACGTCATAGCTTCTCTTCCAATTCTAGGCACCATAGATCTACTCGCCATAGCCGATATTCATCCACGGCGAGCAAAGATACGAAAGTGGACAGTGACACTGGAAACGAAGCCGAGCATGTGACCAAGAGGATACGAGAGCTGAAGGATCAGCAACAGAAGATCAAGAACGAATTGGAGATAGACGACAGCCCCGACAAAGTCACCAAGGAGCCGTCCGCAAAACACACTCAATCACCACCAAAACCTAGTGGACTCGACAACGGTGGTGAGCAAAGTGATACTGGAAGTAATAGGGTCAATACGTTCGATGAGAGCGCGCCAGCTCCGGCTGTTATGACGGGGAGAAGTAGGTCTACGACCTGTAATAATCCGCAACTCGCATCAAACGCAACCAATTGCCCGACACAGTCGTTTGCGCCGAGACAATCCTTTGACAAGCCGGACCAGGTTGAAAAGTTACGTTATCGACGTTCAGTGGAACAGTCAACCGCGCCACGGCACCACAAACGTTCCCCGTCCGGCCCTGTTTCTCCAGGCCGTGCTCCTGTTGTGGACGAGCGCCCATCCAGTGCTGATTCAGCCGACCTTGCAGTTCTAGATTATGTATCCGCTCCTAGGCTTACCCAAAAAGTAACCCATCCTACCACTGGCCGCGAAATAGCTTTTTCGGAGGTCGGAGACCCTAAAGGGCACGTCGTATTATGTTGTCTTGGAATGGGCTTAACCAGATACCTAATGGCGTTCTATGATGAGCTAGCACGATCGCTTCATCTCCGACTCGTCACATTGGACCGTCCTGGGGTTGGCGAAAGCGGGCCTTATGTAGATGAGGCGGGTACTCCTCTCGGCTGGCCAGGTAAGGACACCGTGCTCGGTGCCTATGAGGCTAAAACTTACTGACCTGCCATAGACGATGTTGCGATTGTATGCAACTATATCAAAGTAACAAAATTCTCAATCCTCGCCCACTCGGCCGGTGCTATTTATGCTCTGGCAACTGCCCTAAGGATTCCCCAGCATATCAGGGGCCGCATACATCTTCTAGCTCCTTGGATCCCTCCATCTCAACTATCTAGCATCGGCTCACACAGAGCCCCCGTTCCTACGAATGCTGTTCCGTACTCTCAACGGATCCTTCGTGCCCTGCCGACGTCTATTCTGAAGGTTGCTAATTCGAGCTTCATGAGCGCAACAAGTGCGAGCTTGACCGCCAGCCTCCCCAAATCCTCTCGGCGCACTAGGAGAAAGGCGACAATAAAAGACTCATCTAACTCAGCTTTACTTGAAGCCAATGGCTCTCAACGTTATCCATCCAACAGAGTATACCAACAAGGAGCCGACCTCCAAGCGGTACAGATCAAGAAACTGCAGATACCTAATGGGACCAGAGTTGAAAACATAGGCACTACAACAAGCCAGGTGATGGCTGAGTTCGAGAAACGTGAACGCCAGTCTGATTATGACAACCGCCTGACGCACAAGATCTGGGAACTGGCCACCACGAATGCAAATCCGGCGGTGGACCTCGTCGTTTGCTTGGAACGTCGACAGCCGATTGGATTCCGCTATGTTGATATTACCCGCAATGTCGTTATTCACCATGGAAGCAGAGACACGCGCGTTCCTGTTGACAATGTAAGGTGGCTTGGCCAAAGTATGCGACGCTGTGAGGTTCGAATTCTCGAAGGCGAAGGCCATGGGCTGATGGCCTCAGCAACAGTTATGGGTAATGTCTTGATGGAAATTGCCAAGGAGTGGGAGGACTGGATGACAGTAGTCCAGGGTAAGCGTCGAGCAACTATAGGAACAAGGTCAGGCATCGTTATCCAAGCCTGATTCGGCTGGAAATTGCTGCGTCGAAGTCATGGGAGATTTCGAAGAATCTGGAGAACAAAGGATGGCGAAGAAACCGAAAATAAACAGAAGAAGAAACACCGGGGATTGAAAAGACGTCGGATAGGCATTCTGGGGGCTCTGGCCAGGACCAGGGCCTCCCACCTAAGCCTATGCTGTCATCACGTGGTACTGCTGCTGGTTTTGCAGTCTTTGGATTTCACGCGTTGCTTGACAAGATGAACCCCTCGCCTACTTTTAGGTTGTGAAACTCGCATTCACGTGCCTATAGATACGCCTTTACTTTGACATGCCCTGTGTTCGATATGATACCATTGGTGCTTTCCATTGTTGTTTTGTTCTCTTAGCCTAATACCCGATCATGCTGTATGTAACTGTTTAATCTATAATCAAAGATCACCTATCACGGAGGAAGCCTAAGAAGATGTAATATATATAACATACTACCTGGGAGGATTGCTAGTATTCCTAGTAGGTAGTGATGAGTAGTTAGTATGACGTAAGGTCTAAGCGCGCGGCTCCGAGTTTCTTAAATTTAATTACTAACTACTCCGGTACAAATGCATGAATGTCGACTTCGTGTCGGCCCCACGTCCGCGCTTTCTTGACTGTCGCTTGTCGCACTGTACAGGGAGTGCTCAACACCCGAAGGATCATTACATTATTATTATTATTACTAAATTCTCGGTGCATCTTCTAACAACAGGTGTTGTCGCCGACTCCCCAGATGTTTACTTACCATTGGTGTCGGAGCTGCGCCTATGACCTGTCAACGCAGCTAAACTGTTGAAAGAATACCGATTGGTCTTGAACCCCGAAGCCCAACTTCTAGAGCATCAGAGTAAACTGTGTTGAACGAACGGCTACCGCCGCAATTCCTTCCGCGCTTTCAACCGACTTCATTTGCTCAAGATGCTACCTCAACGGCGCATCAAACTTTTGGCTATTGCTGCCCTAGCGCTGGTTATCATAGTCTTCTATCTTTCGGTAAAATAGTGCCCCGATTCCTAGCTCATCTATCATGACTAACGAAGAGCACACCCTTTCTTTAGAGTGATGCACGGAGAGTACAGAACCAGAAGTTCTACCAGTCTACTGTCGCCGCAATAGAAGCACACAAGCAGACGAACGAACCTGGGTTAGCTGCAGGCAGCTCCCCGGGTGAGCAACGGTTAAGCGGGAACCCGACTCAAGGGGACACAGCAAAGCCCGCAGACGACAAGATGGCGCCAGCGATTCCAAGAAACCGCGATGAAGAGACGGAGGAGATATCGATTGCCGGGCGGAGAAAGATGACGGTTCCTAAAGACCGCAACAATCCAGAAAGACAAGACCCGGCATCAGGTACCGATGAGCGTGTGGAAGCGAAGACCGAGCTTAATAGTATACTAAAACGATCGCCGAGTAAGTAGTTGCAATTTTCACCCCTTCCCGATGTACATGTCGTTCGGTTGCTGAGATTTATGCCCGCTGCGCAGTTATTGTCTTTTCCAAGTCATATTGCCCCCATAGCGCCCGGGCCAAGTCTATCCTCTTAGACAAATACTCAATTGTCCCAGCACCTTACGTGGTAGAGCTTGATCAACATGCATTGGGCCAACCACTGCAAGCTCTATTGGCAGAGAATACTGGCCGCCGCACCGTGCCTAATGTTCTAGTTAGTGGAAGAAGCATTGGTGGCGGGGATGAAGTGGCCGCTCTCGATGAGAAGGATGAGTTGGCGTCAACATTCAGGACGTTGGGAGGACAGTGGGTCCAGGAGGTTAGTCGTAAGGAGACAGGGCACTTAGACTGACTACACTTAATCATGACGATAAAGCAACCACAATGCTTACGATTATGAATAATACATAATATATATACTTTACATCTAGGGTTGGAGGCTCTTTGATCAAAGGAATCTGTTGCGTGTTGCGTCTACGAGGGTAGGCGAAATGTTACACATACCCGGGTAATCATAAGTCATCCGTGGAACCCGGCCTTAAAGTTAGGATGAGTACGGAGTATATCTCTCCTGATGATGATAGGATCATGTATGTTGTTGATACTAGTAGTAGTACAGTTCATACTTTGGCATTCACGTGACACCACGTGATAATCCTAAGAGACCGTAATTGATGGGGATGAGTTGCACCGGAGGAATAACGGCCTCCAAACGTAAAGATCATATAAGATGCACTTGTCGGTCCAGCTCTCTGTAAATATATACATTCATCATAATCAGTTAATATCATGTTAAATAGATAGAGTGTGCCAGGTTGAGCCTTAGGTAGGTAATGGAGTGGTTATGGAACTGGTACTGTATATTACCAAAGTCCGGAACAACCCTAGGCAAAGCACGCTAAGCCTGAACGAGTCTTAAGCGACGCACAACCCGTGATTTTCACTCCACCAAAGAAAGCGACCGGTTGCCTTTGAGGAATTTCGATCCTTTCGAACGACTGACCGCACGACGACATCGACAATTCTCCCTCGGACATTCCACAGCCCACGCAGTCAAGATGCGGTACATTCACTCCGAGGAACGGCTGCCCATCCCCGAGAATGGTGAGCATTGGATCGTCCCTGAATATTGTTCTGTTTCGGTTTTTGGAGGGGGAGAATCATGAGAGGCACATCGCGCAATGAGAGGTCTGCGCCAGGATACGCCAGCGCCGGCAGGATATACATGAGGGGAGGAAATATTTACTCAATCGCTGTCACGGGGAATTACGACTGGTCTTGTTCATCGCTTTTGGAAGGCTCTGGAGACTGATTCGAATTTTGTTGTTTAGTGAAGGTTCACATTCGCTCCCGGGTTGTGACCGTTGAGGGTCCTCGAGGTATGCACAAACCCCATAAGCTGAAGGAGATTTCCTACACCAAGAAGTCGCTTTACAAGGATCGTCAGCGTCATGGGACAACCATGAACGGCCTGATTGTTTTCTCGACTCGATTCGGTCACTAACGGGACTTCTTCGAATCATTCAGGCAAGCTTGTTAAGGATCTCTCCCATATCGCTGTCACCTTCAGCCGCCCTGAGAAGGATGTCATCTCTATTGAGATGCACCACGGTGCCCGCAAGGGTGTTGCTGCCCTGCGTACCGTCCGCACCCTCATCAACAACTTGATCATTGGTGTCACCAAGGGCTTCAAGTACAAGATGCGCTACGTCTATGCTCACTTTCCCATCAACGTCAACATTGAGAAGAACGCTGAGACTGGCCTCTACGAAGTTGAGATCAGGTACGCCAAATCTCTACATGAACCCAAAGTCTGCTTTCTGGAGTTGGGAATGGACCAGGGTTCACCGGGTCACTTGTTCTACGTATTGTGGAGGAAGGAATTCTTGCTGATGGGTTGTTCCAAACAGAAACTTCTTGGGTGAGAAGTACGTTCGTCGTATCACTGCCCAGCCCGGTGTTGAGGTCGCCACTTCCCCCAACGTCAAGGATGAGCTTCAGCTCTCCGGAAACTCCCTCGAGGGTGTCTCCCAGAGCGCTGCCGACATCCAGCAGATCTGCAGAGTCCGCAACAAGGATATCCGAAAGGTAAGATTTCCCTTGTAGATCGATGGTGATAATTGTGAAGCGGTTGCTGACCATTCTCTCCCAGTTCCTTGACGGTCTGTACGTGTCAGAGCGGGGTAACATTGTTGAGGAATAAATGATGACGGGGATTGTCCGCCTTGATGGGTAGTTAAGGATGCCAGGAGAATTTAATTTTCGCCTATTTGCATAGGGAAGCAAAGCGGAATTAAAGCTAAAATTTATGGACCATGGAATTCAAATGCCCCCCTTTACGTGTCCACGGGTATGGCTTTTCTCGGCTTGGGGAAGAGGCGTGTAGAAAAAACGACAAAAAGATGATGGGCTTCTTTAGGAGCAATCCAATTTCCTTTTTCTCTCTTCAACCGCTCCCATGTGATGTGGAAGGAATTGTTCTGAGGATCCCAAGGTAGATCAGGGGCCTTTTTGTGTATATGTTGTAGTATTGAACCAGTCATGTGAGCCCGATTCCCCCAATTGGGGAGACGACAAAGAAATGCGGAGAAGTAGTTCCTCGTTCTCTCACACCTACCTACACCTAGTATTCTTTACTCTTTTACCTGACATATATTGCCGCGACCCTTTCCCTTCGCCATTAATCATCGGTGGTGATCTGACCTTGTGTCTTCCGGATGACATACTCTCCCTCCTTCCTCCGGCTAGCGAGCATGTGATAAAAAGGCCACCTGCTCAAGTACTCCCGAACATGTACCATCCCTTCCCATGAAATCTCCCTCAAGTCGCCTGCGGTAGGAATGGAGTCTTGGTTGGCCATTTGCGGGTTATTCGCCGCAGTCGTGAACATGATACTGGACGTTGCACAATTTTGGAAAGAAGTGCGTTCAAACCGCATTCTCTAGCTAGGCCAGTGCGAGGAGGCTAATATAGTATAACTTGCGACAATTTAGAGGTTATTGTCATGGTGGAGATCAAAATCGCCCCGCAGCAGACTACGATACGGTCTAGCTAACGCCCAAACGTATGAAGAATGGGAGGAAGCTGCTTTCGAGTTGGATGAGCTTCTGAGTATGGATCTGTGGTGAGCTTATTATCCTCGAGCTTCTTATCATTGGCTGCAGTGTAGCAGACTCTCACCGAAGACAGGCGCCAAAACCCAACAAGCCGTCATTATGACTATCGACTCATTCTGGGCCGACTGGAGGCCTTGATGAGTGCTCGAGAGGACGAAGATATCCTGACATTGGTTAATCTCCTTCGATCCGGACTTGTTCGCAATCTAGGCAACATCACCTCTCCCAGACTGTCGCTCCACGCTTATGCTGGTACAAAGCTCCTGATAGACGATTATATCACCCAGGTTGCACTTTCCATCCAGCATGTGACAGCTCTGCAGACAGCCACTGTTTCTGAGGGTAGATTTGACTCTCAAGCTAAATTGGAGTTACTACACGACACCCGGCAGGCCTTTGGCAGAACAACGCTCCTTCTGCAAGGCGGGTCGATCTTTGGGCTATGTCACTTGGGCGTGGTGAAAGCTTTACACCTACAAGGTCTCTTGCCTAGAATCATTACAGGGACCGCCACCGGGGCACTCATCGCAGCCCTCGTTGGTGTTCACACAGAAGATGAGTTGCTGACTTTTCTCAATGGTGATGGCATTGATTTAACCGCCTTTGATCGCCAACGGAAAATGAGACTTGATACCGGAAACAATCAGTGGCTACCATACACCACGGGTGACAGTTGGTTGTGGACTCTGCTTCGACGAGTTCAACGGTATATTCAGAAAGGCTACTTTCTGGATGCCGATGTATTAGAAGAATGTGTGCGAGCAAATCTTGGTGACCTGACATTTGAAGAAGCGTACGCACGGTCGAAACGCATTCTCAATATCACGGTGGCGACGTCGGATAAGGGTGGTACTCCCAATCTCCTCAATTACCTGACCGCACCGAATGTGGTATGTACATGATAGCTCATACGTTGTCCTCCAGAGCCGTTAGTGCTGACTATCATTTTAGTTGATTTGGTCAGCAGCAGTGGCCTCAAATGCTTCGTCAAACTCGCTCTATCAGCCTGTTACAATCTATTGTAAAGATGAAACCGGCTCTATTGTCCCGTGGGGTCTTTCGCGACATGGTTCCTCCCAGTCGGGGCGCCGCATGGAGTACACAGATGGTGAATCACCGCTATCCCGGATTGCTGAGCTGTTCAATGTGAATCACTTCATTGTTTCTCAAGCCCGACCATACCTCGTCCCCTTTCTCCGGTCCGACGTGAATCTTCTAGATCGCCGTCCTACGGGACAGTGGACTATCACCCGTTCACTGATGCGCTTGGTCGCTACTGAGATCCGCCACCGATTGAGACAGCTCGATTATGTTGGTCTTCTGCCACAAGCACTCGCACGACTTCTCATCGAAGAGACCATCCCTGGCCCTAATCTCACACTGGTTCCCGATCTCTCATTGAAGGACTTTACTAAGTTATTCCAGAATCCAGACAAGGAGTCATTGGCCCATTGGATCCTAAAGGGTGAGAGAGGGACGTGGCCTGCGATCAGTGCCTTGAAAGTCCGGTGCGTTATCGAAATCGAATTAGACAAGGGCTACCAGGTTGTTCGTCGACGACGACCAGCTGAGAATCCTTCTTCTGCTCAACATACTATGGGTCAGCGCCGCATGCCAAATGAAGGGATCCCGAGGAAATGGAGAGGGTATAATATCGATCACGACAGAGAAATGACAGGTTTACTAGGAAATTTTGATCGTCAACAAGACGACCTCAATCCGTGAAAACTTCTGTATCAAGTTTCCTACTTGCTTACCTATGTTCTGACTGAGATTCGACTACATAGTTGATTGATCCTGCATGCACTTTTCTAGCTCTGGGGTAAAATCGAGGATAAACATCTCACATCTCAACCCCACGTAGGTGTGTTAGTTGTGTTTTTCTAAGTAAGGCTTGCTGGGTTTAGAAAGCAGAACTTTCATAAATTTGATTCGTAGAAAGAGACTTTTCTTGTGCTGCGCCCATTTCTATCAATTGCTACTACCTTGACAAATATGCCGTGGAGATACCCCTTTTAATGGAAGCCACAAGGCTCCATACCCTACTAGGTCTCTATTGCTCAACAGCACTCATCTTTGGTATGTGATTATTGATGCCAGGGTAGAACATTCATCAGTGAGTCACACGTCCAAGTTGTCAATTACATTGTATCAAGAGAATACAATAGCATTTTCCCGGCATATACCAGCAATCTATCAGGACAGATATATTATGATGAATATCCTACGTACGGTCTGCCCGAGTAGAGTTTGAATATGCAGTCTGACCACAATCGCTCGGCATGCAGTGATGGTAGAATCCCTTGCTCCCTCGGCTTCTGTTCCTGTGCGCGATGTACTGGCCGAGATGGCGATCTAGGAAGTCGACTGGATCCCTTCGTGGGTTTGACGTCCTTGCAAGGGATGTGAAGAGAGTCATCAGGTACGGAGGTGTCATAGCCCAAAACCAAAAAAAGAGTCATGTAGATACCGGTAGGGATTGCCAAAGTGGTATGATGAGAAACACAGATGAAGCTTCAACTCCAACATTACTCGGCCACAGGACACGTCCGGCTTGGAATTTAACAATCAAGGATAGTATTACTTTCCTTGACAACAGAGTTATATCACAATATACAAGATTGCCAGATGTATAACAAGAAGCAGAAGAGAACCGGTCAGCAAGGGAACATTGCGATCACCCTATTAGGGGTAACTGTACATGAGTAATAAATTTACTACCATCGCAACAAAAGCGTATGATCCAGGGACGTGCAGATTTTGATGGCACTGATGTCTCACGTACTGAAGGACACTCAAGACCCTTTTACATGAAAGGCTTATACAAACAGGGAACACCAATTCAGGATCTAATGATTAATTGACAGCAGTCTGTGGGCGAGCAGACTGGGGAGGCGACTCAGCGTGGTGGGATCCAGAACGTACGGAATGACCCTGCGACGTCGGGCGCGCATTGTCTTTGGTTGGATCATATGCCAGGAGAGGAACTAAGGTATATCTGGTCAATTACAGCTATATCGTGGTGCATTGGATTGGAGAAAACACTCACTGCTAAATCCATATCCTTCGGTGACCCCTTCCCGGTTTTGTGGGTCGATTTCTACGCGAATGGCTACATCCAGACCGCCATATATGCCGCTATTGTTGCTGAAACCATCCGCTGCAGAGTGTTGTGCACCAGCATTGGTCTCCCCCGCATGGAGGGGAGAGTGGCCGTCTTTGGGCAGCGGTACCACTGTACTATCGTTCTGTTGTATTGGGCCACCCCCATTGGCGAAGGGGGTATCAACTTCGGTGATACATGCATAGTTGCGTGATGGCATTGTCACCTTGTTCCAGGAAGCGCTTTTCTCCTGACCTCCTGGCTGTTGATCAAACATGTCCATCAACGTTTCATCGGTATTTGGGTCGAGATGATGGAGCTTATTTCTTCGGGCTAAAAGATTCGCAACTGCCTTCGGAGGTGGCTTGTTTGTGATCGCGCTGCTGATGATGTTGACCATATATCGAGGGTCGTTCACACTTTGAAGACCGAGATTAGGGTTCGAATAAAAACGTCCAATAGCTGCCAAGTGCACATCTCCACCCAGGATCGTAACCCGAACTGAATAAACCTTAGCTAGTTCTTGGAGACGTTGAATAAATAACCTGCGTTCGCGCTTGTGCTGACGAGCTGTGTAGTGGTCGTCTAGATCATCAAGCAGGTCTACCTGGCCGTCAAATTGGTTGAACAAGCCGCCTGCAAACCCAAACCGCTTGTTGAGCAAGCGAATTGGCGCAATGAATGGGGAGCTGAGAATATTCTCCAGCCATGCAAGGCGCGGATAAGCAATAGGGACACCCAAAAGCACTACCAGATGCTTAATATCACCATTGGCTGCGGTCAATTCGTGCTCAAGTCGAGAAAATATGAGATCGTATGTATCAGGATAATTCACCTGATGGCGGGTGCGTTCCGTGCGTGCATCGACACCGATGAAGGCGATCCGCTTCCCGAGACGCATGTACAAGTTCCTGCTCTTCTCCTCTACATAAGGGCCTGGCCGCTTTCCAACTATCCAGCTATCGTCCTCGGCCTGATTTTCCAAGACAAAGGTGTTCTCCAACTGTCGAGGATCCGCTCCTGCTGTTCCATTGACTGCATGCATGGTCTGCGGGGCATCCGTCGTGTAGGTTGACCTGGGCGGTGCGACGTGATGCTGAAACAAGCAGTAATACTTGAAGGCAACGCCTCCAATGCCACGAAAGACGGAACAACGCATGAAGTGATCTGTGTAGGAGCCGAAGCCATCGATTATATCGTGGTCGTCCCAGATATTGATCTGAGGTATGCGTCCATTTGCCGCTTTAAACGGTTCAGTAGAATACCATCGTACGTAGTTTTTATAGTAGTACTCATCACATCTAGCTCGCAAGTCATTATCAAAATTGTGCGCACGTCTTTTGTGGGGGTTGGAGATAGAGGTCCATTCCTTCAATGGGCCGTCGACGCGGATTCCATCATTGTAGAGCTGGTCACCACCACCAATCATCGCATGAAAGGGTCTTTGCGTATGAACGCGCAGCACATCGTTCCACAGGTTTGGACCGATCCAGGCATCCATATCTGTGCCAACGGAGAAGCCATTGCAGGAATGAAACATGAGGCGCATGGATTGGTTTATAGATGGGACCACGAAATCCCAAGACGATCTCACTCCCTGTCCCTCCACATATCGAAAACCTGGAATACTGTACTCCCAGCGCGCTTCATATGACTCGAGAGGTAGTGAGATCGAAAATCGCCAGAATGCTTTCGATGGATCTTCGAAAAGGCGAAGACCGTCGATCGTACTGCTTTGGCTATTGTATAAGTCCCCCTTGACCGAGGCATTACCCTCGACCGGGCCAGCCTGGCGCAAAACGAGCTGCGGCTGCTTTTGACCAGGGCTTGTCACAATCAGAACACTTCCACGCCAGATCGAGGTGGAAGGAGTGACATCCATATTCTTGAAATTGATTAAGGGCCCACAAATTACATCTATTTGCGCATTCGAACCGCGTACTTGGCCATTGAAGGCTGCACCTTCCGCAAATCGACCACCGGGCAAAGTCAGCGACATGATCCGCTTTTTGATCCATCCGGATGTTAGTAGAATGCTTACCCAGTTGAGTGTGTTCGGCCATTGCAGATCGACTGCTCAGGGCTGCGAACTGCTCGTGACAGATACGGTACTGAAAAAGGAAACAAGAGGGGAAAAAATATGAGAGAGAGGGGGGAGGAAGAAGAAGAAGAAGAAATTACTAGATGTGCTCTCGCGGGCAGAGTAATCAATTGGACTGAAACCGCCAGGGGAGGGTATCAAGACAAAGACCGAGAAACAAGACACAAGGAGAGGAAAAGCTAAGAAGCGATCACCACGTTATTAAATTCCGGATGATTCAGAAGAGATCACAGTAATCTGGTTCACCGTACACAAGCGAGTGGGAAAGGGGATACAAGCGTCTGATTATGGGTCGGTTAAGAACAGGGGGAATAGAGTAATGGAGAAGGCAGCAATAACTTGGCGCAATTAGCAATTAGGAAGATAGAAGGCTAAAAAGCGCGCGCGCGCACACACACACAGAGAGAGACAGACAGACAGACAGACAGACAGAGAGGGGGGTGGTAGGAAAGGGAAAAAAGGATGTATATATATAAAAAGAATGAAATGAGGAGAAAAGAAAGAGAGATCCAGCTAAAGGAGCGAGGTGGAAATCAGAGGGACCGCAAATGTATGTCACCCAGCAATTCCGCAGTAGGGCTGAAGGGCTGAGCGGAAAAGAAAAAAGTGAAAGGAGAGAGAAAAAGGAAGACTGCGGAAGAGTGAAAATTGGACGAGGAATAAGCTGTCGAGCAGTGCTTGGCACCGAACCTGCAGTGTACCAAACTACCCAGAAGATGAATAGTTCCTTGGCAGTGATGGATCGAGAGAGAGAGATTGGCTTCATGATTGAAATGATGATGAGGAACACGCCCGGATTCTGTGGCGGTGGATCAGTGACTCCACTAGTCTAATGCACTAGTATTATTAGTATTGACCGTTACCAGGTACCGTACGTGGAATCTCCGAGGCTGCATGATTATCAGATGATTAATACATAGATAACAACTATGAGATATGTATGTATGTATGTATGTTCTGTTCTCTTCCAACATTATTGAATACCATACAAAGCAATTGCAATCACAAACATGAGATAAATAACAAGTGCTCATAGTCTCAGAGTGCGACAGATCGAAAAGTGACAAGTCGGACCCAGAAATATTTAAATGTAAGGAAGGAGCACATCTGCAATTCTCCTTTTCTTTTCTTTCGCGCGCACAAGATAGAGAAACACCCGAAGCCATCGACCTGCAAGGTATCAGACAGAAACAAAAAAAAATATTCAATTAGTAAATTCCAAACTCCAGGTTCGGGGAAGCAATGAACACACACACACACACACACAAAAGAAAAAGAAAACGTGCCGGACAAGGATAGCAAGGCTAAAGCAACCAACATGGCCCCTCAAAGCTGAGAATCCAAAGATATTTAGATTCAACTAGCAATCTGCCCGTGAGGTTATTGAGGAGCATAACTTAGTCGAGTACCAGGCTGGAATGAAGACAATATTGGGTCATCCGCGCTTTTTGCTCCAACATCGATCGTGCTTCTACTTTCCAACTGTCGCTCTCTTGACCCAATTCTGGAACAACCGAGCCATCTATGGCCTTTTGTTGGACTTCCATTCCAAGTGCAGTCAGCAATCCTCCAAAATGAACACGATTTTGAAGGCAATCCAATTCGGGTCGGGTCTCGACTAGGTCAAGAATCTGCTTCAGGAGGAGAGAAAGTGGGGTTTTGTGGTACCCTTCATCCTCAAATTTGCCGGCCTCGGGAGACATTGAACTCCAGCGGTATAAAGGAATCGACCCATACTTAGATAGGGGTGGAGTACTGGGAGTTCTAGCGGGGCACAATGCAATTAGACTCGCTTTGGACCTGGCTATCATCCCTCCCAGAACCTCCTCTGGGGATTCAGGAGGTGTGTCACCCTCAATGGTGAAGAGACTCTCTAGTCGTTGCTCCGTCTCTGCTCTTCTCTGGACCCGGTCCTGGTGACGGAGCATATTGCAAGTATCCAAGCCTGGTGCACGCCAAAACTGGGTTTTCAAGCTGCCGTCTTCTACGGACTGGCTAAAAGTGAAAAGGTCGCTAGTGAACTTGCCAATAGATGAGTTCCGCTGGTAAGTTGCCTTCGTATAGCCGCCTTGTGAAACAAACCATGCCCTATACGAGGCCCGTGCCAAGATAATACGACATTCTTCCATGTAGCGGGTGAGCCTCTCTTTGAATCTTTCCATGATATTACCGTCCTGCTCGAAGATAACCTCCGCGAAGTCCAGCACCCACCGACAGAAGAGAACAGTAATGACGATCTCCATCCCCGGATCATCACATGACCCCATGGCTATGCAATAAGGGCTTGAGCTAAGAATTCCCATGCCAACATGCACATCCCCAGAAAGCCCAGTCTCTAGAAGAATGATGAGATCTGGTATGGTGATACTGTACATGGTGAACCCAAGGTCCCACACACACCAAAGATCATCGGTCTTGTTGGGCATCCACTCAAAATGGCGGGCGAATAAGGCTCTGTTGTTGTAGTCAAATCCCAGGACATAGTGTCTGCCATTGAAGGAAGGTCCCAGATCGGCAATGGGAAGGTTCCAATATAGGAACTGAGGTTCTTCACCAACATTACATGGCTCAAAAGCATGTTCTTCCAATAGCTCACTATAATACACAGGGCGACAATCAATACCGTCATACACGAACATCCCATTGCGTCGCGCATGTGTGTCTTTCCCCCTTTCAACGGAGCAGAGGTACAAGTGGTAATCCACAACCTCCCAAGGATGGCTCACACTGTACGTGGGAGGCTCGTTTCCCGGTGCTCTGATCTCCAAGTCGGCAGAGTCATCTGAATGTACTGAGTCAGTCTCGGATATATCGCTGGAGTATCCCTCTAGAATCTCTATTCTTTGAGCAGGATGTAGTGTGCCTTCATCGAAGAAGGACTGGCCAACTTCCGAGGGCGATGCTGCGTCATTCTCATTGCCACTATGTGCACATTTTATCGCCCCCCAACTTCTCTTGAGCCTGAATACGGGGGAGACAGGCGTCTCGCTGGCTGTAGTGAAGTAAATCTTGTAAGGCATTCTTCCGCAGTCCAAGCTTGGGTTCGAATGCTAGAGTTTCTCTGGTAAATAGAACAGAGGCTTCGGCATCAAGGGAAGAGAGACAAACTCTTCACACTTTGTGCAATACAGAAATAAATGACCAATAAATGACCAATAAATGACTTCGAACAAATATTCCAAACAGCTAAAAGGCGAAGAGCAAAAATGCAAAAATGGAAGGTGAAGGGAATATGATATGGAGCTGAAGAGGCTGCTAAATATGTTAAGGATGAGGATTGCTAGGGGGTAGTGAAAAAAAAAAAAATTGAAGGGCAGGAGTAGAGGAAGTGAAAGAAAAGTATTTGAATGAACACTAGCAAAAACTTTTATTAGCATCTCTAGATTACTCTAGTGATCAATGGCCCTCATAAGTTGCTGGATGTAACTAGAGATTTGAGTCATTTTGATTGATGGACCATGATATTTCTATATAACCCAGTCCTGTGAGCCACAGTATTGGCAGTCAAGTTCTACGTGCTCCACCCACTTGCATAGTTATCTATTGCTAAGAGATGTAAACGCATGGAGTGAAGTCCGATCAGATGTAGAGCCTCATGGCTTTATTCACTCACGGGACGATAACACAAGATAGCAAGCATCAATAGAGCTGTAGCGCATAAGTCTCCTATCTGGGAGATTTTCTTTTTTTCCATTGTCCAGAACAAGACTTCTCTTTAGCCTTTAAGCTTCTCATGGATGGATACCTACTGCAGTTGCTGAGAAGTGGACTTTCTTGTTCACGCTCAGTCCTTCTAGAAACCCATGTCTGAAACAATGGTTGCAGATTCTAGACTAAATAACGTGCATGCCCTGGTCCGTAGAATTGTTATCTTTCTTGCCTATCTAAAGTTGGGCATTCCTTCCTTCCTTCCTCCTATTCCCATGGTTGAGATATGCAAGAACAAGATCGTGATGAGGGAAGAAGAGCGAAGGAAAAAAGGGAAAAAAAGACCTGAGTAATATACAATAGGCATAAGCAGAGGGTTAATGGGAGTGTATTGTAGGGAAAGTCACAGCTGAGTAGGCACATCGTAGTTATACAGCTCTAATCTTCCTATCAACATCAATCCCGAAAGGTGCGCTCAAACCATGTCTTATTTATTCGTTGTTCGTTTCCCTTTCGCATCTTGTATGCAGTTGACCATAGTGCTCCCGCCAGGAATCCTCCAAGGTGAGCCCAGTAATCAATCAATGCTCGGCGGGTAAACATGTTGACAAATTCTAAGGCGACAAGGCCAGTTAGGACCATCCATCCTTTTGCTGAAGCAACTTCCTGCCAATCAGGTGGAAGGAAGAAAAAAGTGAATTTCTCACTGTCCATATAAGATAGCCATTAGTATGGGTTATGCAAGCTGTATCACAAGAAGCCATTCAATACGTACTCGGCATGAAGCATGCACCAAGCAGCAACCAGAGCCGAGATAGCTCCGCTAGCTCCAAGGGCAGTAAGACCCAAATTCCCTTTCAGGATATTGGCGGTCAAAGATGTGAAGGACCCGAACACGCCGGAAGCCAAATACAGAGCTAAAAAATTCCCACGGCCAATCTCATCATGAACTAAAAAAAAAACGAAATGGTTAATGTCACGGCCACCAGACGGATTATCCAAACACTCACGCCTTGTCCCAACAAACCATAAGACTACCATGTTCAGTGCGAGATGATTTACCGTTTGATGGCTAAAGACGTTCCCGATCAAGCTGAGTGGACGAGGATAGGCAGCGACAGTTATAAAATGACGATTAAGAAGCCTCCAGGCCGGGGGGCAAAGCTTCCATAGAAGGAAAACACCGACATTCGTTCCTATTATAGCCATAACCGTAGCTGCTGCTGGGGGAATATCAGGCCACAACCGATCAGCCTTGGCGGGAGCTTGGTAGTTGTTTGAAAAAAAGTAGCAAAGGCCAAAAGTTACGAGTGTGATGCTAAGGATCCGGAAGATACGACCGCCCTATCGGCGGAAAAGTTAGTCTAGACAAGCATGTACAGGACGTGTATCGGTAAACATACATTCGTCAACTTAGACACATCCAAGTCCCAGTCAGTGGCTCGTAGATGGTGTTTCTGTATCCATGCGAGGAGTGGACGTTGGTTGGGATCCGCACGCTCCCGCACTACATGAGTCGTTAATGCCTTCATCCCGAGAATCCTCAGCGCCGGAGTCTCACCTTCCAAAGACGCTGTATCTTCGAACCTCTGGAGTGCCATATTCTTCTGCCTCATATGTTCTAGCTTTTCACGCTCCTCTTGTTCACCGTCGAGCCATTCTTGGCGTTTCTTTTCTTGTTTAGCTAAGAGCCGTGCTTCATTTCGCGTCCTGGTTTCTTTTAGAACACTTTTGCCATACGGGTCGTTCGAATCGCCCAGTTCAGCACCATAGGAGCCGCTTTGGGGTTTGTAGAGACCCAGTTCTTCTGCGCGTCGGACGAGTTTTTCCTCCTCCTGCAGCTCTTCTCGTTCGATTCGTGCGAGAATAGCAGCATCTTCATCGAGTGGATAATTCTTGCGTAGCCATTGCAATGCTGCATCGAGACTAGAAGGACGGATGGAGCGAGTTATATCGGAAGGAAGGTCAAGATCAAGGGTGCCATCAAGACGCCTACCCTGGAGAATAGCGAGAATCCGGTTTCCCAACTGAGGGGTTATCCTCGCACGGCTCCCAAAAACCGCATTAATTTCAGCCGTCGAAAAAGGCTGCTGCCGGAGCTGGACACCGTATTCAACTTTAGGGATTGGTTTGGTGCGCAAGCATCTCGAGCTTGTGAACAACCGGACGGAGCTTGGGGGCTGTGTTGACGTCGTACGGGAGCAAGACTGGTAAGGAGTCGTAGGAGGAAAAAGGCTCAAAGGACCAAGGCGCCGCCCGAATATGCTACCATGATGCCATGGAGAAGACACACAAGAAGTGGAGCGCAGCGACGCTGGATTAGATGGAAGCAAGCTCAAGGAACGGGGCCCCGAGCATGGGATCCGCCATGTTATACAGAGCACATTGCTCATATCCTGCGACTGGCAGCCAAATACTGCCTGCAATGAGCTTTGTCGGCCTCTAAGTGGAATGCTCAAAAAGTTATCGATGAGAGTACAATGTCGACAAGGACTTCGCCAGAGGTTCGATGGTGAAAGCCCACAGACTTCTCCGAAGCGCCCGAGTATTGTTCCGGTAATACACGTATACAGTGAACTGAGCCTGGGTAGATAGTACTAACTGCAGTATGTGAAAAATGGAAGACGAAGATACAATGTTAACAGCCCAGATATGCTCCGGATCTTGCTTGGAAAATATTGATTATGTATGCTAGTATAATATATGCTTTGCACTGCACTGTAATTGTAAGATACTGTTCAGAACGAAATTGGTGATTTATATGGAGCACTCTGTATGTAAATCTTGGATCACTCCAACCCCTTCAATGGAACTACATCAAACCACCTGACTACCCTAATACTTTAAGCATTACAAGGCCTGTGGACTTTTAACCTTGGTCACTCTGTACCTATCCTCCTTGGGGATCAAGATATCGACTCCTCTTATGTACAGAGTACATACAGTCAGTGCATACGGTATTATATAGTACTGTCACGTGAAGATAAAAAAAAAGCAAACAGTGATAAAGAGTCGCCAGTTTACGTAGTGTTCAACATAAACACAGGAATTCAACAGGAGAAGGAAAACCAGTAGAGACAACCCAGATAATGTCTGCTGAACCCCTTCCAATTACTCTCGCTGCATTTGAGGAAGCTATCAAAGAGCTTCCGCTTTCCTCCGTGTATGCCAAAGCCTCCGAACTCTCCAACTCCATCGCACATCTGCGGCGCTCAAATCAAGAACTAAGGGCATTCGTGAATGAGTCATGCGACACCGAGACTGAGAAAAGGGAGCTAGAAAAGTATATCACTGAAAATAATGAAGTGATACGATCGATGCAGGAAAGGAATTTACTACTAAAGTCGGAAATAGAGGGACGGGGCCAGCAATGGATCGAGATGGGGGACATCGCGCTAGATACAAAAGCAGATGAGAATCAACAGCCATCTGCATCTGAACCCGCTACAGGCGGGGCGGCTGTCGAACGACCAAATGG
Organism: Aspergillus bombycis; assembly: GCF_001792695.1. NCBI lineage: Eukaryota > Fungi > Ascomycota > Eurotiomycetes > Eurotiales > Aspergillaceae > Aspergillus > Aspergillus bombycis. The sequence goes on from NW_019170067.1 coordinate 115,721, forward strand.
TGCGCAGCTGGAGCAATCCACCACGAGGTCTGTTCGTGATACCCAAAATGGCCACGAACAAGATGGCGTCTTTCTTTGAAACTACCCGCGCAAGCCAAGATTTATAGACTTGCATCCATCGCCCAATGAGCAATCTTATCCACGCAATATGTACGAGAACCTTTTGCATTGAAACATAAATATCTCTATATGTAGGTTCAGACAAAACTGAACCCAACTATATTTTGCAGACCCAAACTCTATGGTCACTAGAACTCACGGTTCTCCCAATCCGCCATTGTACTAGGTCTAGCGAGCAGTCCTGGGTCTTCTGAAATGACTAGTACAGATACCTGCACTGCGATTAATTTGAAGCATTTGATGTACCTACGTTGCTCGAGTTGGATTTCCCAGGTCGAATACATGTAGTGAGCATATCTTCTAGTCTACAATTATCACCACATGCTCACTTGGCTCTATCGAAGACAGTCATTTCCACATCGCCCTAGCTCTAGGAAAAATCAAGAGTATCTAGGCCCCATCACAAAAACTTGTCATGGAGTTCTATGCACTTATTGTCCAGGCCAGGAACAGCAGTGTTGGTGATTAAAACCTAACAGGACAGATTGCTTTGATGGGTAAATGCAAAAGTAAGTTGAAAGAGATATTCACATCATATGCTTAATGCGCAGACTTTCAACTTGAGCCGTGTCGTCCACTATATCACGCTTTTACAGTCCAAGAACAGGAGAAAGATGAACCAATAAATCAAAAAGATAAAAAAAGACTGGAAGGAGATGCAAAGCTTGACCGTAAGACCAACAAATTTCCAACGCCAGGTTAGAAGACGATCAATTGCCAGTAAATGCAGGAATACAACGATTTCTAGCTCAGCTAGAATTTGGTTGGCCCCAATGACCACCTGAAAGCGCCTCGGTGGGGATTCTCTGCTGTTTGATGAAGAGATCAATCAGTGGTTGCATAGGCTCCATCTCTTTGTCAGAAACAAGCTTGTAATATTTGGCGACTGTAACAAAATGGACGAAACACATGTTAAGGATGTCGTGCTTATTAATGTGCCAGAAAGGGTGCAGCCAATGTGCATGGTACAGATGGGCGTAGCAACGGAACATCTGCTTCATGATTCCTTGACAGTCTTTGTAGAATGTCTGGGGGAAGCCGCTGGATTTGCCAATCCACTCCTCGCCAGGCGTGTTTGCGCCAGGACTGGAGGGACTGGTGCCTGAGATCTCATGAAGCGCGAAGGTATCCGGCAAGCCGTTGACCTTGTCGGTGGGGAACATAACGGGGTCGTGGATTTTGCTGATAATCCATTTCTCGACGCGGTTGATGAACTTAGGGGCCGAGATTTTGGCAGCACGACCATCTACGAGCCAGGTGTACGTTAGGCTGGAAGTTAAGATTGTCAGTCGTGGACCAATTCACTAGTTATACAGTAATGACCATCTTTCAACTTACCGTCCAGCAGACATAGTCGGGCAGGTGGTCTCGTTACAGATGGGGACACCAGTAACTCCATTAACCTCTTGGATAACCTGTAGCATACCATGGAGCAAGCGATATTGTTCGACGACTACATATGGCACGCGATCAACATATAGAGTTTCAGGAGGAGTTTAACGGTTGCGCTTACTCTGATGCGCCAGCCATTCCCCAAGCTCCACATTCTTAGGGCAGGCACACAATGTCAAGAAATTGCCCTTGACATTTAATGGGGCATACTTTTCCTGGAAAAAGTATTTGGGTGCGTCGGGGTCGTATGCTGCGGGGCCGTCCAGGGGCATGTTGGGAGCGATAGACGGCGAGTTGGGTACTGGACCCGCCTGGGGAACATGAGGAGCTGGCGACTGAGCTGGGCTTCCATTGTTCATCTTAGGGACGTTATTATTGTTGTTATTCTTGTTATTTCCACCCCGGCCAAACCCTTGGCGGCTGGAAAGAAAATCGTGTCACAGGTCAGTATCAACAGTCCGATAGGGGAGACATTGGGGGAAGAGAGAGGCAGAGAAAATTAACGGAGATCACTCCGTGGGGAAGTTAATGTGAGAAAGAAAAACAACAAAGTAGGAGTAAAACAGTTGCATAGAGACGAGCTGACGGAGCTGTTTGTTACACTTTAGGGGGCGCATGATGTGGAAGCCAGAGGGACTTAGGGGAAGGCTGACAATGTGAGGGGACGGTACATAGGACAAAATGATATGGGTGAATGAAGCTGGTGACTTACACGCTTTGAAAGAAGGTCGCCATAATTAAATCTTCAGAGACTAGCTAAGGGGTTTTTTAACCGAGAAGGAATATAACAATAGTAACAGCGGGGGAGTACAGAGTAGAGAGTAGAACGTTGGAGTTTATTGATATTATTCTGTGATCTCTATCGGTCTGGCCCCGGGGAGCTGCCGCCGATGCTAAACTATATTGGGAGCGGAACGGATTATCCTTCGTTTCTCTATGGCGCGAGTATCAATCAAACATTACCTTAACAGAAGCTCCGCGGACATTACAATTGATGTTCTTGGTATCTCACCTCGACTGCGAGAGGGGTTTCTCTTTTCTTTTCTTTTCTTTTCATTTTTTTTTTTGAAAGAAACACAAAGCTACCCACTACTAGTATACCGGACATATAGTTGGGAATATATTCCGCCAATTGAACTGTAAAGTCTCGCCTCTGAGCTGCGACATCATATCTTTTTCTTCGTCTGTGCCTGGCAGTTGCACCCTTCCTATATCTGATACAACTTCCAGCCCCTGCAACTTCGAACATGTCTTCATCCGATGAGGACATTGTCCGTCGTCCTGGTCGTGGCCCAGGTGCTGGTCAGCCTGCCAGCCCGTCCGGCAGCGAACATAGTAACCCTGCCACTGCACGGAATGGCAGCCCGATCGGAGCTGACCCTGATATCCTTAACGACGATGACGATGCCGATCTTTTTGGCTCTGACGGATCGGAAGGTGGCTTTGGAAACGATAATGAGTACTGCCCACTTTTTTCATCTTTACATACGATAGATATATTAACCCGTTGCTAGTCAACCGCAACGTAACCTTGACGATGAAGAGCTAGATTCCGGCGATGATGAGGATCGCTATGATCGAGTAGGGGACCGTATGGACTATGAAGATGGTGGAGAGGGACAGTACCAGGAAACGGTCAACATCATGGACTTAAGCTTGGGTCGGGCGCCCGAACCAGTAACCTCCAATGGCGAGGTTCGTCACACACCACCAATTTATAAACAGGTCGTCCACGTGGCTCACTGAACCATTATAGATCTACACCATGCCAATCCCTAACTTCTTGTCGATCGAGACCGAAGAGTTTAACCCGGGGACATATGTTGCGCCTCCGTATAGTACTGCAGCCACATCTCTATGTTGGCGCCATGATCCTATCAATGGCGCCCTCATTCAGTCTAACGCACGCATCATTCGCTGGGAAGATGGCTCCATGACACTACAGCTAGCTTCTGCACCTAAGGAGCAATACAGGATAACAACCAAACCGCTTGCGCCTCTCAACAAATCTGGTGACTATGAGACGAAATTAGATTCGCACGTGTACCTAGGCGCAGCTGCGGAGACGTCTTCCGTGTTCCGACTGACCTCTCACTTGACCCATGGACTTACAATCCACCCTACGACTGTCGAAACAGATGATGCTGTACAGCGTCTCCAAGAATCGTTGGCCGCGGCAGTTCGCGGCACGAAGAAAACAGTAGATGGGTCCGCACCTGTAATTGAAGTGAAGGAGGATCCTGAACTCGCCAAGCGACAGGCGGAACTTGCAGAGCGTGAAAAATTGAAGGCCGCCCGCCGGCGCCAGCAGCTCGCAGACCGGGAGCTTGATCGCGGCCGCCGAGTTGGTGTTCCTCACCGCACTGGAGGTGCTGGTCTCACCATAGGCGGATTGGAGGACGATGATGGATTACTTACCACACGACCCCGTGTAAAGAAATCTCGTAAATCCAATCGGCGAGGGGAAATATATACCGATGACGAGGAAGATTACGATCGGCGGGGTCGAACTAGGGAAGATGAATATGACGAAGATGACGGTTTCCTTGTCGGCAGCGATGAAGAACCGGAAGAAGTCGAGGATGATGAGGAAGAGGACATTCTTGAAGATGATAGCATGGATGCCGAAGGCGAGAACGAAGACGAACTGCCAGCCACGAGATCGAGGGAGACAAAAGGCCGTGGAACAGAAGCTGGGTCGGGCGCTGCAGGAACCCCTCCTACTAGAAAAAAGAATCGTTACATTGTGGACGATGATGAGGAGGAGGAGGAGTAGAAGTGACCGACTACAAGTTTTGTTTAATGATCAGTCTTACCAACTTCTATGAATCAGTCCTTGATGACATCTGTATCTATATGAGAGTTTTTGGAGTAACCATAGCGAATGAAAGATCACTTACAATTAGCCCTAACGTCAATAAGCTAGGCTGAACCAGAATTGTTCTGTACTTAGCACTTCAAGTTGTCAATTCAATTGTATTGATAGCTTGCAAACTACATGCCTAATATTAATGACCTCAACTATTTACTACTAGTTAATGCAGGGGTGCTTCCATGTTCAAGGTGTGTTTCTACGCATGGTATGTATCAGGGTTAAAGACAAAAAGGATGGAGGGAGACACCAGCTACGCATAGTTCGTGTGAGATCATACTCTTCCTAAAACGCCCGTCACACCAGCAACTAATCGAGTATTCACGATCAACCCAAAAAACGCCAAATCAATCGTCACGTGTATTATCGTCAAATGGGCTTTGTTGCTGTCGCGACAAATCTGCCATCACATGTGTTCAAGAAATCACGCCATCTGGGTATTCGTGCGGCTCAAACTCGAATCTGGAAATAACTTCTCTGGCACTCTTAGCCACTCGAAAGCAGAGCCAGCCCTGTTCATCACGCGGGTCAGGACCAATTACAGTCGGTGTCTTGGATCCGGCGTCTGGAACATCGGGACGAGCCTCTGGGTGCCGCTCAAGATGCCACCGTCGCTGGCGTGTTTCCATCTCTTGGACCAAGGAGAGCAAACTTGGTGAATCTGAGCACGCCACGGAGCCAGCTGGATCAGCGGGTCCACCTACAACACCACTCCGGACTATCTGCCGGAGCCAGTCTTTCCAAGCCGCTGCAGGGTCAGCTGAGCTCTTGTTTAGAGCAGCCACATAGGCCGGCGGTGCCGCTTGTTTCCCAAGTTCTTCGGCATTGGTTTTTGACACTCGCAGCCAGGCATCGGCGACAATATTCAGGAGGGTCCCAGTGAACATGACATTCTGCATAGCTGTCGCGAATTTCGTTGGACATGTTTGACAACGGATGACTGCTCGTGCAGTTTTCGCAGCAATGAAAAGTGAGCATAGTGTATGTTGAGATATCGGGAATGGGGCAAGAGAGGACAGATGGCTAAGGCATAGATACAAGTATGATAAACATGTGCACTGAGTTTCTGAGCATTCCGAGTCCGAAGGAGTTGCAGGAGGTGAATGTGTGTGCGATAGTCCCGGCGGCATCGCAAACGGATTAGACGTTGCTGCAGATACACTGGAGAAGTCTGGCCAAGGCCCAGTTGTTTCAGGGACTGGTTCTGTGAACTTTTCGTGATTCAGTTCCCATGAATGGTTATGGTTATCGTCTGTAGATAAAAGGCGACGAGAGGCTTGCGGGATGCTAAACGGGGCACTGTAGACAGGAGCGCAGATACGGAATGCGTCTGATGCGGCCGTAGCTTCCGAGCAATGACTTGAAGACTCGAACGTGGAGTTATTCAGATCAGACCATATTTCGTCGCCTGAACAACCAAAGAGAGGTAGTTGGTCACTATCTTCTCTTGCACGTTTTTTAGGAGGTCGCCCCATTTGTTTCTGCACGGAATAATGACAGGCAAGAGACTGCTTCAGACAGCGGTCACAACCCGTTGCTTCACCGGAGCATTTCAGCTTCCGTTTCCCTGTTTCGTAAAATGATTGTAAGTATACTCTAGGTCGTGCATAACCCTTATTTTGCAATGGAGACCTACTGCACTCGTCACAAGCTGCATGTCTTTTGAGTGATGGAACCGGAATGCCTGTAAAGGCAGGCTTGCCCGAATCACTAATCGTGGCAGCATGGCACTGGCCCCAGTCACACTGCATCCTAAAATTGGGATGATGGCGAAATGTTGATAGTAAATAGTAATGAAACAGGTACACCTCCCCCAGCAAGGCTGGTACTGCTTCTGGGTCTCCCCGCCTGTATCAATATCTAGGTGACGATAAGAGCGGCCTTGAAGGCGGTATGTCACATGGGCGGTCAGACCACATGAAAAAAAAAAGAAGAAAAAAGAAAAAATCTCGGGTAGAGAAAAAGAGGGAACAAAAAAAGAGGGAAGAGAAAGAAACAAAAAGCTTCCAACCAATTTGTTGGACTAAAGCGGACGCAGGTATTCACCATGATGGATGCCTCTAAGTCTTCAAAAAAACGAAAGGCAATTACTCGGGATGTTGAGGAGGAGGCTGGTGTGTTTTCTGGAGATGAATTGCAGGCTGACGTCCTAGACGGCGCACTTTCAGATAATGCAGACGACCTATCTAGCGACGAGGATGTGAGCGATTCGGAAATCGAATTAGTGGATGATTTTAGCGATGAAGAAGACGGTGATGAAGAGGAAGAGCTCGATAGCGATGAAATTCCTTCAGATGGGGAAGAGCCCCTTAAGAAGGTGTCTGGCACTGCAACCGCTCGTGATGAAAGCTCTAGCGATGAAGAACAGTTGAACTACCGCATTGAAAAGGATGCCAATGGAAATGACCGTTACGTCTACGATGAGATAAACCCAGACGACAACTCTGATTATTCTGATGTCGAAGAAAATGCGAACACCATCGGCAACATTCCCTTGTCCTTTTACGATCAGTACCCCCATATCGGCTACGATATTAATGGAAAGAAAATCATGCGCCCAGCCACAGGGGAAGCACTTGATGCGCTTCTTGACAGCATCGAAATTCCTAAGGGCTGGACTGGTCTTACCGATCCCTCGACCGGCAAACCATTGGAATTGAGCCAGGATGAGCTGGAGTTGTTGCGTAAGGTTCAGATGAACGAAATCCCTGAGGAGGGATATAATCCCTATGAGCCCACAGTGGAATGGTTCAGTAGCAAACAAGAGATTATGCCCTTGAGTGCTGCCCCCGAGCCGAAGCGTCGATTTGTGCCCTCAAAACATGAAGCCAAGCGGGTTATGAAGATCGTCAAAGCAATCAGAGAAGGCCGCATTCTACCTTATAAGCCCCCGACGGAGGAGGAGGATAAGGAACAGGACGTAATCAACTATGACTTGTGGGCCGACGAAATGGAGCGACCAGACCATCCCATGCATATCCCTGCTCCTAAACTTCCACCACCTGGTTATGAGGAAAGTTACCATCCGCCCCCTGAATATTTGCCCGATAGGAAGGAACGAAAGGCTTGGGAGGAGGCTGACCCTGAAGACCGTGAGCGGGAGTATCTTCCCAATGACTTTGGCTCACTGCGGAAGGTTCCTGGGTACGAAAGTTTTGTCAAAGAGAAGTTTGAGCGCTGTTTGGACCTTTACTTAGCACCCAGAGTTCGGAGAAGCAAGCTGAATATCGATCCTGAAAGCCTTCTTCCAAAGCTCCCTAGTCCTGAGGAGTTGAAGCCATTCCCGACCGCCTGTGCTACAGTGTTTAGAGGACACAAGGGTCGTGTTCGCACCCTAGCCGTTGATCCATCTGGACTCTGGCTTGCTACTGGTGGTGATGATGGAACTGCGCGAGTGTGGGAGTTACTTACCGGCCGCCAGTTGTGGAGTGTGAAGTTAAGTGAAGAGGATCCAGTGAACGTGGTCCGTTGGAGGCCTGGGAAAGACGCTGTTATCCTTGCGGCTGCAGCAGGCGACGATATCTTCCTTGCAGTGCCCTCTATCGCGGATCCGGAAACTGAGAAGGCCAGTTTGGAGATCATTGACGCAGGTTGGGGATACGCAGCGTCGAAGCCTCCCCCAAGTGCCGCAGAGGAAAACAAGAAGAATATTCCTCCACAGTGGATTCGCCCATCATTATCACTCGCAGAATCTGGGGTGTGCGCCGTCATACCCCTCCGGTATGTGGTTAAGTCTCTCTCATGGCATCGTCGCGGTGATTACTTTGTTACTGTGTGCCCCGGCTCTTCGACCCCAGCTTCTGTGGCCATATCTATCCACACACTTTCCAAACATTTGACACAGTTTCCCTTCCGCCGACGTATCAAAGGTGGTGGACCACCTCAAACCGCTCATTTCCATCCCTCGAAACCTATCCTTTTCGTTGCTAATCAACGAACAATTCGTGCTTACGATTTATCCCGTCAGCTCCTTGTCAAGATCATCCAACCCGGAGCTCGCTGGATCTCTTCTTTCGACATTCACCCGACGTCTTCCACCGCCGCCGGAGGGGATAACCTCATCGTTGGATCGTACGACCGCCGTCTACTGTGGCATGATCTTGAGCTTTCTCAGCGTCCGTACAAGACGCTGCGGTACCACCGCAAGGCTATCCGCTCTGTACGGTTTCACCCAAGCGGACGCTATCCTCTGTTCGCCGACGCAAGTGATGATGGCTCCCTCCAAATTTTCCACGGCAGCGTTACGGGTGATATGCTCAGTAATGCCAGTATTGTACCTCTCAAAGTTCTTAAGGGTCACAAAATTACCGGAGAATTGGGTGTCTTGGATGTCGACTGGCACCCTCGGGAAGCTTGGTGTGTCAGTGCAGGCGCGGATGGAACCTGTCGGCTGTGGATGTGATGACGCACCATCCCCGAAGTATATATTGTCAGTCTGCACTACTACCATTTGGCCCAGCCATTTCTACATGAGGCATCCGTTGTGTATAATATTAGTCCTAGATATCCATCGCAAAAGTTCTATCCACTTGATACATCCCTTGTATTTCTGTCACAGACTGGCACTCTACAACATCAACCTTGTCGGTTGTTTCGTACAATCCCCTCCCCTCCCTTTCCTTTCTCTTTTTCTCAGCTGGGAGCAGTATAATACCTGACAAGCGGTGAGATTGTATGATATTTTACTAGCATGTAATCATACACCTATAGCGTTTTCCCCCAACAACCCACAACAATGTAACATGGATGGAAAAGAGAATGATCTAGTTAAAGAATTATCTATATAACACCTCCACTCCAATCCCTCCGCAGCTTCTCATATTTTTTGAGGTCTGTAACGCTAGGCCGGATGAATGCTTTCGCAGCCACAAAATCCTCATGCTTTATTGTGTCCCTCCGCTTGATGGCAGCGTATCCAGCACGGCGGAGCAAACTTCCTAGGTCAGCACCGCTGAACCCTTCACAATCCTCGGCCAACCTTCTGAGGTCATCGTTGAAGTCGACAGGAATATTGCGGACTAGCGTCCGTAAGATCTCAGCCCGCTCCAAGGGGCTAGGCAGGTTCACGAAGAGAAGTGTCTCCAGTCGACCCGGGCGAAGCATAGCGGGATCGATAATATCCGGCCGATTCGTGGCTGCTATTATGTAAATACCTTGGCGATTACTGCCCAGGCCATCAAGCTCAGTGAGTAGCGTATTTACTACACGTGCAGAGGCTTCAGAAACAGTGTCGTCTCGTCGTGGTACTAGGGCGTCAAGCTCATCAAAGAATATAACACAAGGGACGGACGAGCGAGCGCGAACAAATACTTGCCGCACCGCACGTTCGGATTCACCGACGTATTTATTAAGTAACTCGGGGCCCTTGACACTGATAAAGTTGGCATGAGATTCGTTGGCCACAGCCTTAGCGAGCAATGTTTTACCGCACCCAGGCGGACCCCAGAGGAGAACACCAGTGGGGGCTGTAATACCAACACTCGCGTACAGACTGGGGTTTTTGATAGGCTCGACAATTGCAGTAGTAAGTTCTTCACGGACACCCCCGAGAGCGCCGACATCTTCCCAAGTCGTGTCTGGGATGGTGGCAAATCCCTCTCGTTTAGAGGAGGGTTGGATCTTAGGAAGTGCAGTTAGGAAGTCTGCATTTGAAACAAGAACCACTTGCACTTCCTCTCCGATTGGCGTTTCTTTGGCATGCGTAATTAACCGCCGCAGCTCCTTCACCTTGGGACTGAGATCAACTGCCTCTTCGATATCCATTTCCTCTCCACTGTTTGCTTTTATTATCTCCAAGTATCGTTTTATGGCAGCAGAACCAGCAGTGGAAACTAAATCATTAAGATCGGCTCCCACGAAGCCAGCCGTTCTATTGGCCAAGTATTTGAAATCTATATCGTCTGCCAGACGCATCTTGCGCGTTAGTGCTCGTAGAATCTGTTCTCTGACAGGCTCCGAGGGTACAGTCATGTTGATTTCCTTGTCGAACCTCCCTCCTCTACGCAAAGCAGCGTCCAGACTGTCCGGTCGATTCGTAGCGGCAAGAACAATCACAGGCTTTCCATCGGTTTTCTCCAGCGCCAGGTCGTCCATGCACGTTAGAAGCTGAGCAACAATCCTCTTTTCCATTTCCCTCTGTGCACTTTCTCTCTTTGGAGTGATGGCGTCTATCTCGTCGATGAAAATAAGGCAAGGTGCTATCCTCTTGGCTTCCTCAAAATATTCTCGTAGCGCCTTCTCAGACTCTCCTGACATACCAGAGACAATGGAGGGTGCTGATATGGAAATGAATGGGACACCCAACTCCGCCGCAAACGCGTTTGCAATCATAGTTTTCCCGCATCCTGGTGGACCATGTAGCAGCACACCTCGGGGAGGCTGTACATTCGATGACATATAAACCTGCGGACGAGTCATGGGTAGGATGACAAGATCTCCAAGCTCTTGGACCACGTCGTCCAATCCACCCAAATCTGAAAGGCTGACATGTGTAGGCGGAGATCGATCAATCGCGCTCTCGGCCTTGCGGCGCTTGGAAGAATGGGACTCACCCCCATGCTGTCGTCTCTTGCTTGACTTAGGCGCAGGGGTTGCAGCTTCTGCGCCATTGGCCTCAGGCGTCTTAGAGGGTGCTGAGGACGTGTTGTTCCACATGCCTACGATGCTCTTATTCAGGCTATTGGATGCCTACAACAGTTAGTCGCTTTCTGACGTTACGTGAGGCTAAGAAATAAAAAATGAGATCCTTACCGTAACAGGTGACTGTTGTTGTTGTTGTTGTTGTTGTTGTTCTTCCAAGCCTTCAAAGTCTCCGGTTACGGAGTCATCTTCATCTTCCCCAAGTAAATCCGTTTTTATTACCTCCACAACCCGTTCGATACTGTCTTCTAGGATTCTCTTCGGCTTTCGGTTCAAACTAGAGTTTGACCTTTTGATGGAGTCGTAAATGGTCGGTACCGAAAGGCGAATCTTATCATTCTCGGCTTGGTCCTCAATAAATTTGTGCACGACCTGATAAACCTGTAGACGAGAGGCAATTGGCGATAAGAAACAAAGATTAGAGGCTGGAAGTAGTATGTGGTCCTTACCTCACGATCTAGACCTTGCCTTAAACTTGGCCTACCTCCGCGACGCATGATTTGCAACACCAATCCCAGTGAGCACTTGGCTCTGCAAAAAAATGTACCGAGAAACGGAGATGGCTACGCTAGAACTGACCGATAACAATATACAACGGAGGGACTTTTTTTCTCCGACAGTCTTAGGGTTCGGGGAATAGATTTGCCGGCGGACCGTAATGTATGTACATACTACATACATCACATATAGCCCAGTATTTACCGAGTATTGTACGGTACATACCGAATCAATTCGTCTTTACATATATATAGTACGTATCGTACTTAACGGTCGTGTTCTGAACTAACGTCATTTCCATAGCGCACTAGGCCGACAGGTGGACCGGACTTCATCAGTACAATATGTGTCGATAATGGGCAACACGAATAGCTCCCATAAGGTATCCGCTCAGGATAGGTGAGTAGCATATCGACCCTCTTTTATTTTTATGTCCATCTGTTGCTCGGTCCTATAACCATCCGTGAAACATGGCCTTTGTGACCTGACCCTTCCCTTCGAACTACTAACATTGAAGTATTGCGTAATTAGAGCCATTCTTGATTTAAAAATCCAGCGGGACAAGCTCCGCCAGTATGGGAAGCGTATAACTGTCCTCACCAATCGTGAAACTGAGATAGCAAAGGAATGCCTTGCCCGGGATGATCGCAAACGCGCCCTCCTCGCTTTGCGCCGCAAGAAATATCAAGAGTCGCTTCTGATCAAGTCCGAAAAGGAGCTCGACCAACTAGAACAGTTGATCAGTCAAGTTGAATTCTCGCTCGTCCAGAAAGATGTCCTCTTTGGGTTGCAGCAGGGTACGCAGGTACTACAGGCTATCAACAAGGAGATGGGGGGTATCGAAGGAGTTGAAAAACTAATGGGTGAGACGGAAGAAGCACGGGCGTACCAAGAGGTAAGGACTTCTGAGCCAGCTAATATGTGGAATGTATGCATGCTGATGAGACGGTGGTGGAACAGGAGATCAGTCAAATGCTCTCGGGGAATCTATCGAACCAAGATGAGGATGAAGTTGAGGATGAGTTGGCTGCATTACAGCGGGAAACGCAGAGACTGCAGAACCTACCACATGCGCCAAAGTCGAAACTCCCAGAAAGGCAAAACGAGGAACAAAGCCAGGAAATACAATACCAAGAAGGCGGCAAAACTAAGGCCCAATCCGCAATTCCAGCCTAAAATATATGCTATTATCCCCACGCTTCGCTACAGATTGGAGTCGTATGTGAAATATCACAAGCGATCCTGGCGTGGATGGAACTGCCGGATTAATACCATCCAGTACATCCCTAGTTATCTGCACTTCCAATAATAGAATTTAAATTGATTTGGGATAGCATTGTCAGCCCAACTCTGATACCGAAAGCTCTATTGCGCCGCTTCCTTCACTGCCATCTTGGATTAGTCGGTCATCATGTATGACACATACTCCCTGGCTTGAAGCGGTGGCTCTCTAGAAGCATACAATGTGCATACATGACTCACTGCCCGGACATGATCCTACCTCCCACGCCAGTTACGCCTTGAATTGCGACGTGGTCACTGGGATTAGCTGCTGCCTCATAGAGAAAGCTGACGGGCTCCCTATTCAAGGCCATAAATTGACCCTTGAACCCAACATAACCCACCTTAGTCACATCCTCATTCCCATCGCTCCAGTTGTCCTCAAAGAACAAGGTAATGGAGGTTGTAGCATTCCAGTGAGCGCGGTTCAATGGCAACTCGAAAACATCAGCTCCGGGAACCGGCTGCGGGATCTCCACTGCCTGTGTTGGCTTCAGCTCTGAAGCAGTCGCAAAATCTAGATCGTCACGATTCTTGAACAATTTCAGAGTCTTCGGGGCGGCAGGTGTCGGAGCCGTGTAAATGATCAAAGAGTGAACCTTTACTTGACCAGTAAAGCTGCGTAAAAGGTCAGAGCTTTGAACTATCAAAAGAGAAGGGTAAGGAAATCAAAAAGACGGCAAAGGAAGATAGGAATCATCAGAAGTGAACTTCGGGTGTTAGGTTAAAATTATCTTGAGACCAGTCAGAGGGGAAGGGTCCAACCTGTAATAAATAGGTGGGGTAAACCAGAGGAGCAAAAAAGAAAAGAAAGAAAAAGTTTCAAGCAGAGAAGATCACACCACTTACGGGATATACATAAGTAATTGCTCGTCTGCATCACTTTCAAGTTCCGGCTGGTCATTTAGTCTTTCAGCCCATGTTTTTTGGACAATCGCAGCGCCGGCGTGGGGGTTGCTTCTATAACTTCGGTTTAGCACTTGTATCGAATAATATAATACAACGTCTGTAACCATGTCACTCTTACCATTTAGCGTAACGATAGAATCAAACTGAATTTGGGAATAGAGGAGGAATTGGAGAGCTGGAGTGATATCATTTGAATGATCATGTCCATCTTCTCCATGACAATGACTGCCATGATCGTGGTGGTGATCACCGGACATACTGGGTTTGAATATGGTATTGTTGAAAGCCAGTTTTTCTGGCGTAGACCAGAAGATAACTATCACCTGTACCTGAAGTCATGCACTGCACATCTAAAGGTGGAGTGGGGTGGGGGGGTTGGTTTCTTACAAAGCTGCGGTGAGAGAGTAATTAATTATGTTAACCTTTTAGTTTGTGTGCTAACTTTCCGATTGTCCCTGTTTTAAGAATGATTAAACATATGGTAAGGCCTTTTGAATAATTCCCTCTCCCCCTTGATTTTTTTGGAGAAAAGAAAAACTAGAGTGAAAATGAAAAGGAAAAAGATCAAATTCAGGATAGATTTTCTGATAAATTCACTTTTTCCCCTTCTTCTTGCGACCTTCTTTCTTCTCTCACTTAGTACGGAGTATAGGCAGCCCATTTCATCTCTCCCCAGGAACGTAGACTGTTGCCGCCCCCCTCTACTTCTCTCTTCTCGCGTCTTCCTTCACATACACCTTGCTTTCTTCTTAAACGTGGGTTTCAATCGCAGCCTTAGTAGTCATCTAGAATACATACATCACCTAAACCTCTAGGTTCGCTCAGTAATCGTGTGGTGTTTTTGCCCCCAATGAACCGAGCTAGGGAGCTATTAGTTGACTTTGTAATAATTGGGGGCGTACTCCAGAAGATAGCCCTTTTCGATCTTCGTGATATCCCGAATGAATATCTTTTCACCTGTTTGCAATATCTCGTGGAAAATAACCCAATCCGCTTTTCGATTCTAAACTAGGGTCAGTAGGGAAATCGAAAGGTCGCGACGCTTTCTAAAGAATAGAGACACATACGAACATCAACGAACTGGGATGAGCATGTAGAGTACGGCCACCAGTAGCAGACTTGAATGTTCCGTTTGGTTGCATCTTTGCAGCATGTGCAAAATAACCAGTCGTGAGGCACCTCTGGATATTTTCAGGGTATCTACTGGAATCTGCCTTGTGATGATATGAAGGTGTCTCATCTACCCGGATGCCGAAACGTTCGAGGTATCTCTTAAGCTGAGCCCTGATGCTCATTGCCCGTTGCAAGGATCGGTAATTCAGAAGATTGTCTCGGCACCACTTGGGGTCTTTCTTTCCTATCGTGATAAAAGCCTGATATACATTCAAATTCGTCAGATGGTCACCCTCATCAACAGCGAATCTTCTGCGACTGCTCTCCGTCGCCTTGTTATTACCCTCGTGCTGGACCCACACTGATCCCTGTAAGTTGACCATCGCTGCAATTGAAAGTATCTCACTTAAGCAGTTAAACGATTGTGCAGAAAGGAGTGCTTTCGCCATCATAGGGTCTACAGCTACTTCTGCCATCCGCATACCCAGTGGCTTAGTGAGCTTGGCATAATCATCAACGACCCCAAGAGAGTAAAGGAGTTCGAATGCACGTATAACAAGTTCTGCAGGCGGAGGCGTCAAGAAGTCAAAGTGAGCTATGTTATCTATTCCCAATGCCTTGAGCTGCATGATCACAGGGGCAAGATTTGACCGCTGAATTTCTGGGACTGTAGCTTCCAGAAGTTGTTCATAAGCCTGCTGGGTGTAGAGACGGAAGCATTTTCCGGGTTTAGTTCTTCCAGCTCGACCTGCACGTTGAACTGCTGCAGCCTTCGATATTGGTACTGCTGTTAACGTTTCAATGCCAGTACTAGGATCAAAGGCCCTTAACTTTGCGAAGCCGCAGTCGACGACATATACAATGCTGTCAATAGTAACAGAAGCTTCCGCGATGTTCGTTGAAACAATGACCTTGCGTGTATTTTTTGGCGTTGGTTCGAAAACGTACATCTGTTGATCCGTTGGGAGACCGGAGTACAGAGGTAGAGCGACTAGTGCTTGTGCTCTAGGATGCAGCATCGCGACACGTTCTGATATCAACTGTACTGCCGAATCAATTTCTTCGCGGCCCGTTAAAAATACAAGAATATCGCCCTCCGCTTCTTGTAGATGTATGTCGAAAACAGTTTTTACAGCCCGTTCGACGTAGTCTTCTGCGGGTGACTCGAGGAAAAGCATGTCCACAGGGTACATTCGGCCCTCTAGACTGATAATCTTTCCAACATCTCCCCCTTTTCCAACCGAGTCCGTCTCGTTCTGGAACTGATCTCCGGCGAAGAAGCTCAAAATATCCTCTGCCTGCAGAGTTGCACTGCTGATGATAATTCTTAGTTCAGGGCGCCGTTTCAAAATTTTCTTAAGGATCCCCAAGAGTACGTCAGTGCTTAGAGACCTCTCATGTGCTTCATCCACCATGATTACTGAATAGCGTGACAGTAGTGGGTCTACAAGAGCCTCTCTAAGTAGCATTCCATCTGTTAGGAACTTTATCCTTGTTGTTGCAGAGGTCAAGTCCTCAAAGCGAATAGAATAGCCCACCTCCTCGCCAACCCTGCAACGCATTTCCTCAGCCACTCGAGCTGCGACAGTCGTGGCTGCAACGCGGCGCGGCTACAACAGCTTAGCTTTTATCCCAAATTGACGAGTGTTAATGAACTGAGACAGAACGGGAGATACCTGAGTTACTGCTATAGACTTTCCATCTGCACACCATCCTGCTTGGTCTAGATACTGGGGTAGCTGGGTAGTCTTCCCACTTCCAGTTTGCCCAACAACAATTGTAACGGGATATGTGTCAACAAGATACAGTAAATTTTGCCTATATCTGGCGATAGGCAGTAGAGCAGCGGGTTTGTACAGTGATGGAATGAAGGCAGGTGTGGGGTCTAGCTCCAAAGCCATTCTTAATATGTGAAGTACTAAAGTTCAGTGATACAGTTGCAATCCAAGGTGTTATCAACCAAACAGTATTCTAGTGCCGCCTGACGCATGTGGCTGAGACATACTGGGTATAAAATCTGCCTATATCCCAACGATTTAGGATAATAAGGCACTACGTATATGTTTCCAAAGTCAAAAACAAACTGCAACGGGATTAGATAAGCTATTGATAACGTGACCGACCTGCTTACCGACTATGTTATCCATCACGTGGCCAACGTCACTGTACATCGGAGCTAACTAGGACTGGCTGAGCTTCCAATACTCCGTCCTCTAGGCTACTGCGCAGTACTATCACACGTTGCTCTCTGCATGTCAGGCTCAGCAGCACACTTCCTCCCGTGCTTGTCGACGATATATCGACTACTTTCGATCACATCATAGTTTAATATTTCAGATTCGGTCAGTTTTGCCATGGCTGACGAAGACAAAACTGTTCGTTTCCGTATCTGTCACCCGTACATACAAAACGCTTACTGATTTGATACTAGAATACCAACAAGATTACCTCGGGCCCATATAGTCCCAAGCCAGAGTCTCCTACGACGGCACGCCCTCTGGATTTTGATGATGAACCTCAAGAAACTGGCGTCACCTCGGTGTCTGCAGCCGTAGCTCAGCAGAATGCGACAGAAGTTGCCCCGCAAAAACCGCCGCGCCCATTGAGCCCGCAACAACAGTCCGAAACAACCCTCAAAGAAGCGTTTCCTACTATTGAAGTGTCAGTAGTCAAGGCAGTCTTGGTAGCCAGCAACTGGGATGTTGAACGCGCTTTCCATGCCCTCCTTGGTTTGTGGATCTTTACAGCTAAAGGTGTCATCGTTGATTATTAATGTGTGTAGGTATGACTGACCCCAGCGCTGCCGAGCAAGATGTTCCTCCTCAAAAGCCACCTCGCCCCTCCGCAACACAGAGGCAGCTGGAAGCAGATGAGTTGTATGCTCGCCAGCTTGCGGAGCATTACAATCGCCGTGCACCTCAATCCCGCTTGGAGGGTGGTCATCCATATGATCGGTCGAGAAGGGACAGTGAGCTGTCGGAGGACAGAGAATATAGTTTTTTTGAAGGTATCATTATTGATGGTTTAGGAATATTTTCATGGTTACTAATGGTTGTAGATGATCTTCCGGTGATCCGTGAAAACATCCGCAAAGGATTTCTAGAGACCCAAACAAAAGTTAACTCGTGGGTTCAAACCCTAAAGAAAAGACTAGATGGTGAAGATCAGGATGGGGCTCCGTCCAGTCAGGGCTATCGCAATGAGAGTGATGGCCAGACGAGGAGAAGCGGAGAGCTGGGCCGTCGTAGCGGGGACCGCGAACGCTATGACGCAGACCCCCAGGTTTTAGGTGACGATTTTTCAGCCCTCGAAATGAGAGATACAGAAGGTTTGTTTCATTAGCAGCTTCCTTGATTCGCTATGGCGGCTGTACTGACTTCTGGGATAGCTCCTCCACCAAGGCCGCCAAGGCCGCTTGCCAATGCTAGCCTCTACAAGACTTCGTCGCCTTCACCAGACAGACGTAGAGTGTCTTTCCAAGAAGGTCCGCCCACTGAAATCGGGGGCAATCTTTACGATGCATCCGAGTCGTCTAGATTTTCTCCTGCGGGTGGCAAGCCAAGCAAATGGCAACCATTGTCTACTGTTGAGCCTTCTCCTGTTGGAGATCATGATCCATTTAGTCTAGGCGATAGCGAGGATGAAAAAGAAACCAAACCTAAGGATCAGACTCCTGCTGATGGGGGTGACCGTATCAAGACAGCCACAGCCGACGCGATTGCCGGCGAGCTGCCTTCTGCATCAAAAGCAAATAAGAAGGCAGATGGTGGAAAGCCTTAACGTCGTGTTAGCAGTATGCTTTTTTTCCCCTCTTTATTTCATACGCGGTCATGTTATGCCTTTTCGTAGTTATTCAGAATTGACGCCTAGAGTTGACAATGATACCAGAGACTGCAGCACGATACCAAAAGCTGAGTTAACATACATAAACGTGTCAATACAATGAAGCAAAACACCACAATGTAACGAGTTGCTTTATTGTAACTATATTTCCAATGTCTGGAACGAGGGCATCACTGAATTAAAGCCGCGTAAGGAATTAGAAGAGAAGAAGACGCAAAGTCAGAACTGCATCTATTCACCAAGGTCATTCTCATTCGTGGTGAGCTGTGGGGCGGCTGTGGCTTCTTTTCTCAAGTCCTTTATAATCGTCTGAGCATTTAAAGGGGTCTGTTAGCACTCTAGCGCCTAATGGAGAGAAGATGCATTGGAAAGCCCGAAACTCACAGCAAGGGCGTCAGGATTAACGCCGTTCTCGATGAGTGAGACGCAAAGAGAAAGATCAGTTCTGTCCAAAGCCGTGTTCTACATATCCAGTGGATCAGATCGTCAGGACGGGGGTGACAAATATAGCATTACGAACGATAACGCCATGGGAAGGAATGGATGGCTCACATACGAGAAGCGTAGAGATCTCGTGAAGAATGTCAATAACTTCGCGTGCCGCCTGACGCTTGTCGTCGGATTGAGAAGGCATTTTTAGAATTCGATGTGCCCAAAAAGAAGTAGGAGGGAAGAAGGAAGAAAAAATTAAGAACTAAAACTAGAATAAAATACTGGGGTTTGAAGTATTGGCAAGAATGTCAGATATGCGCTAGAGATGGTGAACTTACTCCGAGTCCTTCGGAGAAGGTACAGTTCTAAGTACCCGGACAATGGATAGATGCAATGGTTACGAAGGTCAGCTGATTGGTCACGACCAACAGCGGCAAAAGGTTCATGGTGGAATTTTGGGCCAGGAACTTTAGTAGTCTTTATGTATAAAGTACTCCGTACTCGATAAGTAGACTACTACTATAATACTCTGTCGCAATGTCCACCATAGGTTCCTTAGTACTTCTATCCAGCGGTGGGGAGAGTTGTTACGCATACGATTGGTTCCTGGCGATCGGAGTATTTTCAAGTTCCTGCCTGGACGAATCTAGTACTCCATACAAATACTATTCACCTTCGCGATGAACAAATCGCTGTCTGCCAAAATACCCTATCAGGATATCGAGACGCGCCACACCACTACAGCTATCTCTAACAACCTAGAATGTAGGTCCCGGAGGGATCGTCAGGAATGTGGAATAGGGAATTGAACATATTAGACATTCATTCCTTGGAAAGGAGCCACGCATTCGAGGTTCTTACTCAGATTACACGCGTCGGTAAAAAGCCGTTCCCCACCAATGAGACATTTGGATCCAGTGAAAGTCACTGGGAGAAGAAGCCGAACACGAAGGTCTTGTATGCGACGAGTGCGGCATTGGATGCACGCTTCCCTTTAGTCGCTTCTGTCTATGTTCAACAGGAAGGAAGAGCGCTGTCACACAAACTCTTGTATAGTAAGTCATTATTGGCAAAGCGTCGGGATGAAATTACTGGGTTATATTCGACTATATCTGCAATAGGAGGCTGCTAGCATATCCAATTATGCGTGGACAAGGCCAGAACCCATCCCAATGCCCTGTGTCTCCAACTTGGATTCGAAGAACGTGAGGAAATCGCCGATTACTACGCGCTAGGGCGCTGAAATCAGAATGATACTAGACGTCGGTCGTGGCCCTTGACGTGTATACCTATCATTATACGATACACCTACCTCTGTTAGCCCCCTGCGAGAGGAATGGGACTCTCAAGGGCACCTTTTTTCTTTCCTCCCTTAGTTTTTAACTTTAGGAAGGGACAAACACGTATGATCGCTGACATTCTTCGCCTACCAACCCCTCAAGTACTCGAAGGAGTCAAGCCCTACCGAAAGTTCTGTTCGGAGGACCTCCTTGGCTTCCACAAACCACTACCCCTTGCATGACTGTGCATTTCGCGAAGTGTGCTTTATCGCGCGGCAGCTACTACTATTATTACTCTTCGCCGATTATTCGCCATAATTTAGTGACGTCAAAGATATCTAGGCATGGCTCGGATGAAGGGGTCTCACGAATCGCGCTTCTCCTGTGCTTTGACTAGCCCTTAGGCGCGATCACCGGGGAGAATGGTAGTCCCTATTCTAAGGATAGACAGGCATATTCTCCAATGTCCATTTCAGGTTCTTCTTACGACTTATTTTCTACTCTTCAACTAATTTTCGCGCCACCCAAATGGTCGCCAGAATATCTCCTGGGTGGACAATAGAATATTTGCCTGTTCTATCGATAAAGTATCGTCTAGAACCGTTCTGTCTATCTCGAAGACATGGCGCTCATCTGGTTGGTTATGCTTGGTTTTACGTGGATTGTTGATGCAAAGTTGGTTTCAAACTACCCGATCAATTCACAGCTGCCACCTGTGGCACGGGTCGCGCAAAGATATCAGTTTTTTTTTTCCCAGGGCACATTCGGTGGGAGTGACCCGTCAACAACATATTCGCTCTCAAACGCCCCATCATGGCTTCGAGTGGATAGCAAAAGCCGCACTTTATTCGGCACACCTGGGGGGGAAGATGAGGGGATTGTGAAATTTGATCTTGTAGCATCAGATGAATCAGAGTCAGCAAGCATGGAAGTCACTCTCATCGTGACTGAAGATGATGGACCAAGACCTGGGAAACCACTGCTTCCTCAGCTCGAAGCGATTGCCGCGACGTCTGCTCCATCGACAATTCTGATTCATTCTGGGGATGCCTTTGACATATCTTTCGATCATGACACTTTTACCAACACCCGCCCCTCCACCGTATACTATGGGACATCTCCAGGTAATGCCCCGCTACCTTCCTGGGTGGGATTTGACCAGTCAAATCTTCGATTTTCAGGTGTCGCACCTAATATTGGACCTCAGACTTTCGCTTTTAGCCTTGTCGCCTCAGATGTGGCTGGTTTCAGCGCAGCCACCATGACTTTTGATGTGACTGTCAGCCCGCATATTCTCTCATTCAACCAAAGTGTGCAGACTTTCTTCGTTAGCAGAGGAGAGCAGTTTACCAGCCCTCGGTTCAGGGAGGCGTTGAGATTAGATGGGCGAGAACCAGCAAATGCTGATTTGACTGATATCCAAACAGACTCTCCTTCCTGGCTAGAGTTTGACAACACTACTATCTCATTTACAGGGACTCCACCGGTTGGTGTGGCGGATGAAAATATCACTATTTCCGTCACAGACAAGTATCAAGATATAGCAAGGCTTATCGTTAGTCTGCAATACTCCCAATTCTTTCACGATATAGCCGAATGCGATGTGGTCATCGGAAGCTACTTTTATTTTGTTTTTGACAATACAGTCCTGACGAATGATTCCGTTCAACTTGAAGTCGATCTGGGAACTCAGCTCCCATGGCTGCAGTACAATCCCGATAACAAAACTCTTCACGGCTTTGTTCCAGCTGATTTCAGCCCAAACAAATATACAGTTAAGCTTACCGCTCATGAGGGGACCGCAGAAGATACCAAGAAATTTGCAATTAATATCTTAGACAATGGAAATTCTCCTGATCAAGGCACAGACAAGTCCGCAGGCTCCTCCGAGGGAATCGATGGAAAGAAAGCCGGAATAATTGCTATTTCGGTCGTGATTCCTTTTGCCTTTTTAACGAGTCTTTTGCTTCTTTTTTGTTGCTGGCGCCGCAAGCGCAGGACACATGAAGAAGAACAGCTGTCGAAGGAGAAAGTGCCAGACTCAAATGGCTCAGAGCTACAATGCTGTCAGCCTTCTGAAGAGACCACTCAATGCAATCTCTCTAAACCGACCAGAGAACCCCCGGGACTATCCTCGAACCCACCAAAATTGGAACTAGGGCCTTTGTGGGACACAAGTCCCTTGGACGACAGTGAACAGGGACGACCTACCGAAGGCAGGACAAACACACTTTCCGCTTCGACTGTTGATTGGGATATCGCTCCGTTGAAAGTATCTGAGCCAGGAAAGGAGAAGCAGGTCGACGATATTGCCATTCCACTCAAGCGGCTGTCGTTCCAGAACAGTCCACCTATGCGCAGGCGGGCTACCACTAATTCACGAAAGCGAGAACCTCTCAAACCAATCCAACCAAGGAGATCGTTAAAGCGAAACTCAGTGCACTCATCCAAATCGAGAAGGTACTCCAAACGTTCTAGTGGAATATCATCCGTTTCATCAGGACTTCCCGTAAGGCTTAGCGGTGCAGGGCACGGTGCCGGTGGCTTCGGGCCTCCTGGGCATGGAGTAGTTAGAGTGTCATGGCAAAATACGCATGCATCTTTCCAAAGCGACGAAAGCGGCGTTGGGAACCTAGCACCTTTGTTTCCTCGGCCCCCACCTCGAGCAAGAGGTAGTGTAGAGCTTTCAAAGCGGATGAGCTTACGAACAGTTGAGCCTGACACACTGACAATTTCGGAGGCTGATTCGTTGGAGGCATTCGTTCACAGTAGGGCGAAGAACCGAAACTCGTCCAACCCCATGTTCTCCGGTCAGTTTGGCCGCAGAACATCTTCAGGTCTTCGTGCCCTGGAGAGAGCTCGAAGCACAGCTAGCCGCACTGATACTTTATATAGCTCCAGTTACTATGATGACTACAGGCGATCCATACATGAACGTCCGTGGTCTACGGCAATGTCTGCCTCTATCTATACGGATGACAATCGACAGTCTACGTATCTCGAATCTCTGTCCGAAGAATCCTTGAATGTACGGCCACTGGGTTCAATGGCCAGAGGACTAAGCCAATCAAGCTTGGCACAGAACTACTCAGAGGCAATAGCACCGCTTCCTCGGTTGCTCAGCGAACTAAGCCTTGCCAGTGCACGGCACGTTGAGTCGCATGACGTGCACGACGACTTAGGGGGTCCGCAACATATCGGTGAACGCCAGATCCATGAACCAGGGTGGTAGGTTCAGCACGAGTTCACTCCTACAAAGCGAAGGTTCTGGCGCTAGTCCGCAGACACTGCGTAAGAGTCCGTCAACATCGTCCATCCAATTTGACGGCAATGTTTACCGGGCAGGTCTGATTCAGCTAGCGGGTCGGGAAGCAGGAGGAAACGAGACCTGCAGAGGGAGATAACTGAAAGCGGGAGGGGTTACAGACGAAGTCTTTTATGTGAGCAGTACCCTTGTGCTGTATATAGTTGTCATTTTGCGCGCTGTGTTGTTGGCCCATTGCATTCTCCATCATGATATCCTTGTTATTCATGTACAAGTACCTTTTATGTTTCATATATCCCTGATCTTCATACCCAAGGGGCCAGATAAAAGCAGTTAGAGTATCGTAGAAGTGGCATAGTAGATACTCTATGTACTCAATTGTGTTATCATCGAAGTATGTCGTGGTCACGTGCCGTGCCCTTATCATGTCTTCAAAGCAAGCTAGCAGCGTCGATCGGGGCCGCAGCCCCATTCCGTTCAGCAAAGACACCGAACTGAAAGCTGCGCAGAATTACCCTCTTTGATTTCTGCTGTATCCTCTCGTCACTATTCAATGCTCCGTATAAAGGGTTCTACATGAATACTTGAATTTTTCTGACTCGGGGGTGTTTTATGGGATACCTAATCTGACCACTTTTACTCTGGTCTTTTCCCGCCTCTTTTCAATTGCACTGCGACTGTCTATATTCGAGTTACTTTACCTTCCCTTTGATTCGGCCATAATCATGGCGGCGCAGGCGGCTCTCATCGCCGAAACAATCGTTGGTATGAAAAGGGCTTTACGCAAAGAAAATGACTGTAAGTCTTACTGCTTTCCTTTAGTTCTAGTTTTCCGGTCATACCTCTTTATCTCGGTCTTTTGACTCTAGTCTCAGGCCCCGATGATCCCATCGCTCAGCCGACAAACCGAGGCAACAAACTACGGACAAACGCTAAACATGTGCGGGAGGGCGCACTGGGGTATATCCAGCCGGAAGACCTTTATAAGCAGGTAGGCACCATTCCGCAGCCATGAAGGTCCCTCCAGGGTGCCCTCACTTCTTTGTTCTAGGCCAGAATAAGACCTCAGCGGCTGACATTCATTATACCTTGGACAGAAAATTGATCATGCTGGTTACACTCGCTATATCCTACAGCCCAACCCCGTGCGCTACGACTCAGAAGGGGATGAGCTAGACGAGGATGATGAAGACTCTGAGGCAGATGCCGCTGCAGCGGAAGAGAATCCATTTTCTGAGATCGCATTAGAAAGTTAGTATCTCGTTTCCCCATTACAGATGATTCATGACTTTCCCGAACGACTGATGCGAATGTGCTTACTAGATTTCCTGTGCCCATTAAAACATCCATCGGAATTACCTACCCACCCTTCCTTGTCCCATGCCTATACGTCAAATGCTCTCTCGAACATGACCAAGGCCATTGAGGCTAAACTACGCCAGGAACGGGCGCTTTTATGGCGTGCGAGGAACCTCCACAGACTGTTCCTTGGCGATAGCTCTTGGATGCCATGTGGAACAGTTGAGACTCCCGAAGACAGATGGATCTTTGAGCCTCGGCTTGTCACCCCGGGTCACAAATCCCCAATCGGCCCAAATGGACAGCCCGGAGTTCCCAGTCTTTCGACGATAGTAGAAATGACAGGTCGTAGCCATGGATCACATAATTTTGTCCCAATTGTCAGGACATCAAATGAAGCCCAGACAACGGAAAGTAAGGACACCCAAAATTCCCATGCTGCAGAACAAGACATTGAAATGGCTGGTGTTCGCAATAATGAGATGGAGGGTGGTGGCCCTATGAATGACCATGAGCAGACAAGAGAACCCAAGTCCGAAGAGGTTGAGACTCCCGTTGGAAATCTTCCCCAGCATCTAGACATTGTTGAAGCTACCACCAGTGACGCAGTAAATTCACACTTGGGACGCAGTCAAATATCTAACGGGGATGGACTCCATGAAAACAGAAAAGGAATTGCGAGTGATCGAACTGACTCAGGAAATGAGAACATCGATACGGCCTATGAGGGTCGCGGAAATGTCCACGGTGATGAAACGGACAAAGATGAAGAGATACAGGACGGGTTTTCCCCCGAGCCACCTCGTCGGATGACGACTCGAGCCCAGACTAATGCAGCAAATCCACAAGAGGATGAATCAGACCACTTACCATCATCCCCTTCCTCTGACACCCTCAGCTCACTTCCTATGCCACACCCTCTCTTTCTCGTGCCTGACTCTATCCGTCCAGATCCCAATCTTGGCCTGTCGTCCATGGAAGCCGAAGATACACGACGGCTCCTGTGGTCATATGTGCAGAAACAGGAGGAGACTGTCAGGGGCTTCGAGCACATGTTGGAATGCCTGCTTCGAGCCTGTCGTATGAAAGATGGTGTGCTCGAGTGGTGCAAAGCGGAAGGCCACGTGGGCGAAATGAGTGACGGAGAAGACTGGTATGACCGGGAAAGATGGGGACTGGCGGAAGGTGAAGATCTCAAGAAGGGCGCGGACGAGGATGAGATAGAGATGGTCGAGGAAAGCCGCGCTTCAAACAAAAGAGGCAGAGGCCGGCGAGCATAGATGCGATGGCTCACTTCTACGGCTCATAATTATTGATACTGGTTACATAGATCGATGACCCAGGGTTTGTTAAGTATTTAACATTTTCTGGCCCTGGAATGAGGTATCTTTGGCAGCCGTTGGTAACTACTGCCACGGCTTTTGTATGAGTCAAAGATCTCTATGAGACACGAAGCATTATCTTTATATTTACCGGTCACTTATCCTACGGAGTTGGGGCGTTGCAAATGATATGCATGATTCATCCTATAAAGGAAGGTGTAAAAGCAGGTAGAAATATCCCGTCTTTTGATTTCTTTTCTGTTATATGACTACTCTCCATATTCGCCCTCATATCATCTGGAACGTGTCTGTCACGGTTTTGTTGCGTCTTCTCAGGCTTCCTTCCATTGTTGAATCCCACTCTAGCATCTTGATCACGTAGTTCCTAGTCAGCCCCCCACCCCCGGGGCTGTGTCTATCCATTTCCTCCCGGCTGACATGGATTGATGGTTGTTGAAAGTCCAAAGACTCAATCCTGTAAGTGTTGGCCTCGCCTTTCAGTCGTGGCTTGTACTGGCCGCAATGCCATATCATTTTTACTGGCTCTTGCCGCCTTGCTTGGCCTTTGCACGTTCGCGCTCGCGCTTGGCATAGATCTCAGCAGTGAAAGGACTACAGAATCGTGGGTCAGTGGGCACGGCATGGATGCTTGGAAGAGATATAAGGGCATGTTGCGTAAGGGCAAGATTCTAAGGAAAAGTATAACAGACTTACTCCTCCCATTGAAGAGCAAACCAGTACAGAATGAACACCTCGGCGGCCAGGAGGATTCCGGCAACTTTGCCCTTGTAAAGTGCGACACCCAGGAAATTCAGAGTGCTTCCCCAATACATAGGGGAGCCAGTGACATTGAAAGGGAAGCCAGTGACGGGGGTATCCATGAGAATACCAAAATAATCTCCGAGGTAGGTTCCGGTGACGCCTAGGGCATACATGCTGGAAAGAACAAGAACGGATCCCACAGCGAACAAGACGCCGCCCAGAATTGGTTGGTGCACAGGGGCATAATAGGGCTGGTCTTCCAGGGCCAACTGATACACATGGTCGCGCACGATTCCCAGGGTAAAGATGGCGATTGCGAGGAAGTAACAGCCGTAATATGGATTACCGAATATACGAGTCAGGTAGTGTCTCCGATATTCTACAAGAAAATGGCGAAAGATTTAGAACATGAGCCCTCTATACTGAAAATGAATTGGGTCCATAGATTGAGGTTTAGTAGTGAAAGAGCGGGAGGAGGCCTTGACCAACCGGCACGGGCAACAATGCTAATGACGGAAAGCTGTGATCAGTCAACAGTCTCCATGAGAAATTCAGAGAGCCGAGGAATCCATCGAGAGAACAAACAGTGAGAAACACCTACTTCCAGAAGATTGGGTTGAAAGCGATGGAGAGTGCAGCCCCTATGAGATCAGCCAGCCGAGTTGAGAATCACATGCGTCCGTACAGATGAGAGTTAAGACGTACAGTTGAAGGACGATTGAGATAGATCAAGGAAATTTGAAAGAGTAGTCATCGTGTGGAAAGGTCCAAGCCCAGGATGAGATACAGAAAACTGAAAGGGAGAAGTGGAGGACGAAGGGAGATTTTGGGTGAGGCGTCGTTGTTGTTGGTTGGGGGAAGTGGAGAGAGAACCGAAATCATAAATACTAGGACCAAGAAAAAACGATAACTAAAGCGGCATGACGTCTTCGCTCTTCTCCGCAAATACGGGATTGGCAGATACTGAAAGCGGTGGGTATTGGGATTGCTACAGCTAGTAAGTGTGCCTACTACTCCGTACGGAGTATGTTAGGTATACTACAGAGTACAAGTACATACATACATTGGGTTAGGTACTACTACGTACGATAGGCGGTACGTACTGTCATTTCAACCCGGGACCTCGGGGTCAACCCAATTGAAACCTCCTCACCGCCCGCCGACCACCATTATCGCCGATCATCCAGGATTAATCCACACGGCATCAAGCTTCCCCCTCTAGCAACCTTTTATATGCCCGGACTTTAACAGCTACCTGCCTTTTTTAAATCGTCATGAAACAATTCTCATTCGTCGTACGAGTGCTCCGGGAAAATGGCCCTGAAGTATCGTGATATTGTCATACTGGGCACTGGTGCTTTCATTGCCTGGGGGTTGGCTGTACGTTGCCTACCATTTTTGCGGTACCTTGGGTATGCCGTTGGACTAGGCGTTCTGCTTTCTTCAGTCGCCTTCTTTGGTCTTGTACTCTTCACAACCCGGAACTCTAACGATGCAGGCAACTCCCGGCCCCAGTGTCTGCCTATCGCGTTTCTCACTCCCCCCCACTGGCAAAGTGAAATTCAAGGTCTAAAGAAGCGCTCCACTTATAAATCCGTCTCCCTCTACCCGCAATCCTTTATGGTGTCTGAAGGTATCGACGAACTTCTGGCGCTTGTAACCCGGGATTTCATAACGTCATGGTATCGAGGTATCAGTCCGAACTCAACGTTTGTGAGTGAGGTAGACCAAGTGATTCGGGCTGCCATTGGAAACCTACGCGATCGGTTACTTACGGAAGATCTTATATCGCTCATCGTCTCCCGTATATTTCCTATTCTGACCACACACCTTAAAGAGTTCGACGTTGCCGAACGATCGGTGCGGGGACGGAATTTGACTCGAAATGTCACCGAGTCCGATGAGCTCGACATTGCAATTGCAAGCAAGTATCGCGACGGCCATCTACATCCCGCTGCAGTGCTGTCTCTCTCAGACCAAAAGCTAGTAGAGCAGGAATACCTTAGGAACGTTACAGTTGGGCTACTGCCTCAATTGTTTCCTGAAACCGTTTTAAGCAGTCGTATCGTTTCCGTTTTGGTGAGGGAGCTACTCTCATGCGCTGTGCTCTTCCCTATACTATCCCTTCTGTCAGATCCTGACACCTGGAATCAGTTGGTGGAAGCTTATGGACGGACAGCTCTTCAGGATCGCAAAACGGTGCGCAAGCTTCGAGCGGCATTGGATGAGCATGCATCACCGGTGCCCAAGTCAAAACATGGTAATCCATTCCCGCGGCTCTCGCCAACTGATTCCGAAAGGGCTTTTGAGCGTTTCGTTCGAGCCATCCGGCGTTGTAACAATCTTTCCGATGCTAGACGGTTCAGAGCTCTTGTTGCAAGCCAGTTGAAGCGGGAAAGTATGGTAGAAGGGCAAGATCCCGTCTATCTTCGGCGATTAGAGACGGGGAAGAGAGTTCTTGACCAGAAGGTGAGAAAACTTTCAGCTCCAGCTAGTAGTCACGCATCGCACGCCACCGCAGCTACGACGCACTTCCGCTGCCAAAAGTCTCCACCAGCTCAAGAGGCGTCCTTGGTGGATGTAATGCATGATGCATCAGGTCTCTCTTACTTTATGGAGTTCATGGACCGTCAACAACTTATGTTTCTCGTGCAATTCTGGATTGTCGTTGATGGCTTACGCAACCCACTCGAAGATGACTTTGGTGATGAGACCTCCCCAAGCTCCACGACATGGATGGAAACAGATAAAAATGACATGGCTTTAATCAGCGAAACGTATCTGTCGAAGCCCCAACTTAAAGTAACGGCCGAGTCGCGTCGAGCTGTGAAAACCTTCTTGAGCGCCGGGGGGCGAGCTACTCCGGAGCAGTATCGCCAAGCTCGGACAGTAATATTGAGTACTCAATCTGCGGTATTAGAGGAGCTACAGAATGTGTATTACCCCAAATTTCGACAATCCGACTTATTCTATAAATATCTCGCCTCGGATGAAACATCTCATTTTGAACCTCATACGGCAACTGTAGCACATGAGGATGTCGCCCCTATCGCGGAGACATCCGAGAGACGGCCACTTCCTCCATTGATAGGCCGTACAGCATCTCATCCTGGGTTCAAATCAAAAGACCTGCGCAGGGCCGCCGTTTCCTCTAGTGATGTACGGGCTATGGGGAAACTATTTGACGATGAAGATTCTCCAAGACGTTCCTTGGACTCCGAGCAGTCTGCCCCGTTATTCGATGACGACTACGATACAGACCCTCTTGCGATGTCAACGCAGAGCCTTGGCCGCGACTCACAGAATGGCGAGAACGAAGCGAGTCAGAATCAAGTAATTGAAACTATGGAGGCTGCGTTGAACGATATCATTACGAACGAGCCAAAAAATAATAGATTAGAAGAGCTCAGAAACAATGATGCCTCGTCATCTAGGCTGTCCAGCAATGATCGATATCCACAATCGCCTCCTAGTTATGTGGAATTCACACGAGCAGACGACAAGGCTAAGCCCAACATCTCTTCTCTAGGGTTGGTGGATGAATCTTCGCGACTGGGTGTTTTTGCTGATGATCTCTTTCCCGACCATCATAAATTCATTGAGGATGAATATGAGGAACCAGTTGAAATAGAGGACAAAGATCCAGCCGACGAGGTCCATGAAGCCGCTCCTGGAGATCTTGGCTTGACGGAAGCAATCGAGGCACTCACGGTAGAGATTGAGAAACTTGGATCCCAGGAATCAGTAGTTGATGCCTTGACGCGGAAAGCTGAGCTCACAAACAATACTGCAGAGCTTAGAATTCTACGAAAGTCAAAAGCTAGCATTCAACGGGAAATCCGCCGCAAGGACATGCAGCGGCAACAGTACATGATCCAAGAAAGCGACAACAGCTTGTATGGTCGTTCAACCGTTCGAATTACATCTATTGTTGTAGGGAAAGAAGAGGACGGTCGAGAATTTGCAATGTGTATGTCAATTTCACCTCCTTCCTTTTCCAGATAGTGTTGCTTGACTAACGATTGTTCTAGACGTGGTTGAAGTGCAAAGGAATGCTGGAGAACAAATGCCAGCAGCATCCTGGGTTGTTGCCCGCAGATACAGTGAGTTCCACGAACTTCACCATAAACTTCGCATGAGGTATCCATCGGTGCGGCACTTAGAATTCCCACGGCGACGGATGGTCATGAAGCTTCAACGGGAGTTTTTGCAAAAGCGGCGCCTAGCGCTAGAGGCGTATTTGCAGAAATTGCTTCTCCTACCAGAGGTTTGCCGAAGCCGTGACCTACGAGCCTTCCTCTCCCAGCGAGCCATCATCCCACGCGACGAGACCCCTCGTGATGGAGAGACTAAGGACTTAGTGACCCGAATTTACAATTCGGTTGCTGATGGTATGGATGATTTCCTGGGTAACTTTGGTGTACTCGATCAGCTCTCGACAGCAGGGCAGAATCTCATCTCTGCAGCGACTAGCCAGCAAGCCAACACTATAACTGCCGCAGGGCTAGCGACCGAGGACGTCGTGACTACAGCCGAAGCTGAGGCAGAGCTGAACGCATTTGAGGATCGAGAACTGGAACCATTTATCAAACCGATATGTGACCTGTTCCTAGAGGCCTTTGAGTTAAACAAAGGCAACAACTGGCTCCGGGGCCGTGCGGTTGTCGTCGTTCTCCATCAATTACTCGGAGGAACCATCGAACGGAAGGTCCGCGAAGGTGCCCGGTCCCTAGTACAGGACGAATCATTACTTCGATACATTGGCGTAGTCAAGGAATCCCTGTGGCCAGGTGGCTTCCTGCGTGAAAATGGAATCCGAACGACATCAGAGCGACTGAAAAGTCGCACCGAGGCTAGCCTGGTCTTAGCCACCTTAATCCCGGATATGGCAGGCAATGTAGTTGGACGGACCAATGCTCAAGGAGCCGCGCGGAGAATCTTTGCAACTTTGAACAATCGGCGCCTCAACACTCACTTGATGTACACTATTTTGGATGAGATTGTATTGGTGTTGTTCGGTGGTGGTGAAACAGGACGGATACGATAACGCATGTCTGCCTCACCCATGAACGGCTCGGGCTCTGGTCACCGTGGTTTCTTCTTCTTCTTCTTCTTCTTTAACCTTTGGTGCACCTTTGCGGGCGTCTGGTGAGGCATTACTCTTATGGTGAGGATCAAAGTCTTTGCACAGCGGTGTACCGTTAGTGTTCCAGCATCAGAATAATAATAATAATAATAATACAATAACGACAACAACAGCAACGACAACGACAACGACAATAATAAAGGCTCGTATATTCGTAATCATTGTTGCGTCACTGTGCTTCTCAGCCATATCATTGCTAGACCACAGAGCTCTCTGGTTTCCGATTCATCATCTTGAATATAGAATGCACAACATACGGCCGAATAGCTACTATGCCTAATAAATCAGGCATAGTCTCTAGGTTATGCTAGCCTCGGATTTTTGAGGAACACCATCCCTCATATGTCAGTATTGCCAGGAGTGAGAGAGATCTGTTCTACTGAGGGTAAAGAGCAGGGGCTTGCCCATAACTCCATCCCAATAAGCAGACTAGTCGGAATAGGTAAAGACTGAAAACAGAAGTGAAGTAATATTGCAATTGTAGAATCAAATCAAGCTACGTAGGGGCAATCGCCCTCTAGTCCAGGATTCTACATCCCGAGCCAAGTGCTAAGAAGATGAGAGTAATGATTTAAGTCTGGAAAGTACGTCCTGGGCAGAAAAGGAGAGCAACCATTGGCACTTAGCACACCAATAAACATGCCCGTTCTATGCCTCCTCCTTCTTCTTCTTGGACTTCTTACTTGAGGTCTGTTGGGCCGGGCCTTCCTTTTTCTGGTGGACGATTAGGCGTGTCCAGCACTCTTCCTTGTCCCACTCGAAACCAGCAAGGTAGGGTTTATCCAGCTCATCATTAGCCTGCGTAAGAACAGACGTTCGTCAGTCTCACTCTTGTAACCTATAAAGTATAATCGGTACTGTCTCATCGCAGCTGCAATGAGATTTATGGCAGAGACATTCGGCATACCTTCTTCTTGAACTGCTTGTAGATAGCGTCCAGCGCGTCCTTGATTGTGACTCCCTTGAGATTACGAGCAGTCACCTCCAATCCCAACGGGAAATGCAGATCAATCTTCTTCACCGGGGGGGTTACGAGATGGAGTTTGAGGATATCCTTGTCCTCAATTGTAGACGGCGAGGTGTTGAGCTTCCTAGGGAAGATAGAGTTAGCGCGGGACTTATGGTTCTTGGACCTAGTTCTTACCACCCGGTCTTCTGTGTTTCAATGGGGAGGGTCAACTCAATCTTTCTTTCCTCTAGAAGACTTCTAGTTAGCGTAGTCCGTGGATAGGTGGCAGGTGCCCTGAGTTCCAGAAGGGGAAAGTTTACCCAAGTCCTTGATATTCCAGACACCGTCCGACTGAGATGAGTGACGCCTGTGGTTCTTCTTTGAAGCCTTGTCGGCTTCTTTCTCCTCCTTAGGAGTTATTGACAAGCCAGCAATGGCAGAATCGACTTTTGTGAGTTCGGCCGACATAGTTGAGATAGGGGCGAGTGTGGGAAAGGATCAAGCGAGATATCAATGCTGACCAGAGTTAGCGTTGGACGTCATGATAGTGTCACTATTAACGACAGGGTGTATAAAGCTTTGGTATTGGTGGTATAAAGCGAAGAATAGAGAACCTGGAGAACTTACCAATCTGTAGTAGGAATCGCAGAGTAGATATGGTTGAGATTCGGTCAAGATTAGAAGAGGATGAGAGAAGGGATGAGGAAAAAGGAGAGAAGGGAAGAAGAAGAAGAAGGAGAGAGGAGAAGGGGGGAGGGGGTATGAGGGAATGTCAGAAGGAGGGAGGGCAGGTGACCTGACTGGCCCATCCAAAGTACATGCTCAACGGGTACTATCCATTCATTGTACGTTACTATACCAGACGACTAGGGTTCCTTCCATGATACCTACATTAGTACGTCGTACCAGGCGGGGTCATGAACCCTAACTCGTCATTTGCAATTCGAGATTGGACCTCATAGAAGGTCGTACCTATTAGCATCCTAGGTACTATCAAGGGCTTAGGATGACTTGCCCTTATCCTTTAAAGAAACGAAGTATGTATCTACATGTGTACATACATACATACCTAAACATTATTACTCCTATATAGAGTAATCCTGATTACAATAAGCATTGCAACTTAAGTTATTATGTCATTATAGCCTTGTTGTCGTAGTCAATCAGTCAGCGACCTAGTCGCAATAAGGTACTAGAAGGTGTGATGAGGAAGGGCATTGGGGATTGGGACACCGAATTCCATTGACCATTCCAATCTTCACCACTTCTAGCAAGCAGATAATTGAAGGCTTGCGAGTTTTACTGAAATTCGGCATTGGAATGTATCCGGGAGAACCGGATCACACGACAAGAGCTGACATCGAGAGCTCCGGAGGTGGTCCACTAAGGCTGCACCCCGCATTCCCGCGCGCTCCACTTGCCCCATCACCTTATACGGAGGAAAGTGATCTTGACCGTTGTTGTTGTTGTTGTTGTTGTTGTTGTTGTTGATCTTTTCCCCCAAGAAAGTCCCAGGAAAGTAGATCATGATGATGATATGCTCATTCTCTCTCTACTGTTCGTCTCAAATAGTCATTGACGACATCCATTCTGGGAGGCTTCGTGGTAACTGGTCGAGATGAAAGTATACCAGAATCTCAGGCAACCTTATTTGGAAGACTAGTTCTCCGATCCCGTCCAAAATTGGAGATAGTTAGTTATCCATTGGTGGAATGCGTAACAAATAAATCATCACGTGACACTCACGGTGGAGCCATGTCTTGTTAGTATCTCAAGAGTCCCTCTTATGTTTATCAAATAAGAAATAATAATAACATGTAGGTAGTGAGTAGTAGTGGCGATGTATGTAACTATATTCCTCTAAAAGAGGGATTTATTAGAGATGTTTAAACAAAAATCAATCTATTTCTTTCAAGAAGTGCACTTGAGATCATAGTATCAGAACTGTTTTTTTTTACTTCTTTATAACAATAACATCATCATCATCATCATCATCATCGAAAAAATGAGACATTGTGGCCAGATTGGGTGGGGTGATATATCTCATAGAAAGTGGTGATGTTACAATGATCATATGGTTAGAGAGCGGGGTCACTCCTACTAACTAGACTAAGGCTCTTTAGTACTCGGCGTAGATCTTCAAAGACTTAGTTAGCACTTAGCTCCCTTCTCGTAAAGGTGCCTCTTCTGTCTGGACACAGAAAGGACTGCAGTACCTTCTGTTGATCATGTGTACGAATTAATGATTGCGTGACAAGCAAACAATTGTTCTAGATTGTATTGTTACTTGAAGCTTCGGCAATGTTGGAACTTGCCGTCGAGTACAACCGTCATTCAAGGACATGATATAATATCTGGTCAATAATAAATAATTATATTTTAGAGATCTAACGACTTCTATCGCACAATTTACACAAGAATACATAATCTCTCTGTGTCAACTAAAAAGTGTGTACCAAAAACATCTTCGGAGTATGGAGCAGGATTTTAACTACAAATTGCTTGGATGAACTCCGTACAAAGCACCCCAAAAGTGACAGTAGTACTAGTAGTAGAGCTAGTCGTAAATGACTGCCTAGAAATGTAAGTGTAGAGAGATTCACGACGACTGTCTGGCTTAATGGGCTTTAATCTTCGGTCCAGCTGAAATAAGGGTATCAAAAGATTACTACTCATGGGATCCTTCTATACAGCATCACGGCAAATTTTCAATACGCGCAACGGTATCAAGATAAATTTAAAAGACAAAGATGAAAGACGTGCTGATACAGATCTCCACGCAGGACAATTACAACGGGTCACGGGTAAGGATGTACCTTGAAAGCAGTTCCGTAAGGGGCAAGGTACTTCGGGAGCTGACTAAATGGGATAGTTTGTCATGTTTGAAGGGCGGTGTACATGGGTGAAGATACTGCCGTATCCTCATTAAGGCATTAATGTGTCGCGGCTGCAGAACGCGCGCCTTCCCAAAATTATGCTGAGCTCTTTCTCTTCTGCCCTATTACATTGCCAATTCGCTAGTCAACTTTAGTATTATACAGAAGTATCTACGGCTCGTGGCTTACTGGCTTTTCTGCAGCTTGATATAGGCCTAGTTATAATTTTCCGATCCATACTCACCAAATCCTGTGAAAAGCAAAGTTCTCATTCGAATGTCGCTCTTCGGTTCTGTCGCCGCTACGTCGACAACAGCGGGCCAAACAAACACCACCGGCGATATATCTAAGGATGTCGCCCTCAATTCACCTCCTGAAGATAGCATTTCTGATCTTCAGTTTTCCCCCGCCAGTGAACATCTTGCGGTAGCTTCATGGGACAAGAAAGTCCGCATTTATGAGATCAATGATCAGGGACAGAGCGAAGGAAAAGCTCTCTTTGAGCATGAAGCTCCAGTCTTAAGCTGCTGCTGGGCACCTGTAAGCCTAGCAAAGTCTCGTGCCGCTTCATTTCTCTAGCTAACTGACTTTTCTCGCTCTGTAGGATGGAACCAAAGTAGTAGGCGCTGGTGCCGATAAGGCCGCACGCATGCTCGATCTCGCTGCAAATGCTACCACCCCCGTCCAAGTCGCAGCCCATGATGCTCCGATCAAATGCTGCCAGATGATTCCGAACCCTGCTGGAGGCACACCCCTTTTAGTGACCGGCTCGTGGGACAAGACAGTCAAATACTGGGATCTACGGCAATCGACCCCGATCGCCACGGTAGAATGTCAGGATCGTGTCTACACCATGGATGTCAAGAACAAGCTGCTAGTGGTTGGGACCGCGGACCGATACATCAACATCATCAACCTCGATAACCCCACCAAATTCTACAAGACTATGCAATCCCCTCTCAAGTGGCAGACGCGAGTAGTCAGCTGCTTTACAGATGCCACAGGTTTTGCTGTCGGCAGTATCGAGGGTCGCTGTGCTATTCAGTACGTGGAAGACAAAGACTCTAGCTCGAACTTCAGCTTTAAGTGTCATCGAGAGACACCCCCAAACCAACGCGACATCAATAACATTTATTCCGTCAATGCTATCTCTTTCCACCCGGTTCATGGCACGTTCAGCACCGCCGGCAGCGATGGAACCTTCCACTTCTGGGACAAAGACGCCAAACATCGCCTAAAGGGATATCCCTCCGTAGGGGGGACCATCTCCAGTACAGCATTCAACCGCAATGGCAATATATTTGCCTACTCTGTGAGCTACGATTGGAGCAAAGGCTACTCGGCCAACACCCAACAACTTCCCAATAAAGTGATGCTTCATCCAGTTGCTCAGGAAGAAGTGAAGCCCAGGCCTGGTACCAGGAAGAGGTAATCTCATCTGATCCGGGGCATGATGTTGGCGCAGTTGGGGGTTTGGTGTAGTCGGCGTCAGCCTGGGGTTGATCTCTTTCGAATTTTCGAGTCCCTTGTCCTGTGATATGAATGGCCAGCGGTCGACAGCTTCCTTCCTGCGTTATTTTCTTGAGGGTTTGGCTGTTTTATCTTTCATGTTATTATCCCCGATTTATGTACCTTTTCACTTTTTCCTTTGGGAATGCATATGAGCGAATTAATCTCTGATATCTTTGCATGTTTGCAATTTCTCGTGGATGAAAATGCATTCCAGTTCCATGGGCAGGGAAGCAGTAGACCAATGTGGGATTCTAGGCTCTTTGGGAAAGTTGAAACGTGGAGGGTGCTGCCTGTAGAGCATCGATGACCCCTGCCAAAAGACAGGAAGAAAGGAAAAGAAAAGTCATGGAACTTGCGTAGGTACTTTTAATAGTAGTGGCATAGCCTGCCTGTCAATCTGACAAGCCCTGGAAATTGTTCCCGCTTCGTTTTGTTTTCTTTCTTACGCTACATTAGGTAGGATGGTGGTCAACATGAGTTGAATGGAGACCAAAAGTGGGGTGGATTATTTTTATCAGAGGGCAAGGAGAGAGAAGAGATTTCTCTGTACCCCGTGGGAAAGGAAGGAAAAGAAAAGGCCGAAAGAAACAACAGTTTCGAATTGAGATCCGTCTATATGCTACTTACTTCCACAATTCTAAATACTACTCAACTCCTTGACTGCCGATCGGTTCCGAAATCCGTCCCCTCTGTCTCTTTCTTTCCCCTTTGTTCCTCCCTTCTTTGATACCGTTGATCTCCGATCCCCCTCACTTTCGGAAGGTTATTAATATGGAAAACAACTTACTCGAGGGTCTCCTCGACCTGGAGGAAGTATTTTACAGGGAAGGCTATGATTTAGGAGCCGTCGATGGCGCGCAGGCTGGCTACACTGAAGGCAGTGTATTTGCTGTCGAGAAGGGCTTTGAAAAATTCCTCGAGGTAGGAAGGCTCTACGGTAAAGCTCTGGTTTGGTCACAAAGACAAGCCAAGCTAGACCCATCCAACACTAGAGATCCTTCCCAAATGGCTCTGTTACCTAGTGAGAAGGATGAAAATTTTTTGGAGCCATCTGTTTGCAGAGAGATGTCGAGCGTTCCACCCAGCTCCAGGCTAGCGAAGAACGTCGACACACTTCTTGAATTGGTTGACCCGGCGTCTTTACCCATGCAAAACATAGAGGAAGCCGTTACTGACGTGGATGAGCGTCTGAAGGGTGCGCTAATCAAGGCCAAACTTATCCAGCGCGCACTGGGCGAGCGAGAAGATGCTTGGGATATACACCCTGATACTAAAGACTTTCCCCAGCAGAAAAGCTCTGGGGATGGCACTGGCAGCATTGAAGACATCAGCTCCCTGAAGCTCCGTCCATGAAGGAAGTTGTTTCTAAAATCATCCTCCTCATTATTCCTAAGGCCATTCATACCCAGCCACCGGTACCCTTCGGAGTATCTCCGATGGAGAAGCCAACAATGATGACATATCTTACTCCCAAGATTCGGAATTAAATCGTCTACCTTTCGTTTTATCACGGGGACGGGTAAGAAGGGTGAATTGAATTGTCAAACTTGGAGGTCGATCATTGCTCTACAAATCTATGGTCACCCCCACGCACCGATTTCTTGGTGGCAATCCAAGG
Source organism: Aspergillus bombycis (assembly GCF_001792695.1). NCBI lineage: Eukaryota > Fungi > Ascomycota > Eurotiomycetes > Eurotiales > Aspergillaceae > Aspergillus > Aspergillus bombycis. Next base: position 154,849 of record NW_019170067.1, read on the forward strand.
CCACATCCCGGTCTCACGTTACGTCTGTCGGATACGGTCCTGTTGGTGTGACCCTCAGTTGTTCCTCCCTTTCCTTGCACTGATTTTTCCGGGAGCTGGAGTCTTTAAATAAAAATGTGTGCGTGTGTGTGCGTGTGAATTTGTCCATGATTCCTTCGTAAGAAGAGTATATATAGAAAAATAGACGTCACGGTCGGCTCGGACTGTCTCTTGAACCAACTCCTTTTGCTCTTTACCACCCACCTTTCCTCCTATATATCTGATTCTTAGTCCTCGTGCATCTCTCCGGCCATGGCGTGGTTGCAGTTCCTGAGTCTTGTATTATCTGGGCTCACTCACGCCCAGACTGGAGTGACCTTCCCTATTGCAGAGGCGTGCGGCCCTTCAGTGGTATGCATCAATCGTTATGCGAATGTGTTGCCGTAAGTCTACTGCAAGGTTTCATCGAGCAGGGCCGGTTCTCAGGGTTGACCAGATATCATTTCTTTCGAAACGTCTCTACTATGGATGACGTATCTACTTTTGGCGATACCACAATCACCAATGGTACTTTTCTGAGGGGTGTCAGCTCGGCCAATTTTCTGGTATATGATAAAGAAAGGGGCTTGGAGATATTGGGTGCCGATCCAAGTTACAAGTTCATGTTTGCCGTCTCCGAAGCTGTCCACGAGGCTCCTGTGTACATCGCATCGCAGAATAAACTCTACCTGTCTCAGCTAGCTCCCCCTCCTGGCTACCTCCCCCAGCTCGTCGTGGATCTGAATGAAGACCCGCCAACGCTGTCCGAGTACCTCTCCGATCCTCCTGTCTATGCGCCTAACGGAGGTACATTCCATGATGGCAAGATCGTCTGGGGAGCATCGGGCGGTAACCGATCAATCGGAGGCAGTGAACAGCGCATCTCTTTGAGGACACTGGACCCGGAGACCAATAAGTCGGGCACCCTGCTAAACAACTACTTCGGTTTTTATTTCAATACCATCGACGACCTTGCGGTACATCCAAAGACAAAGGACATTTGGTTCACAGATCCTCGTTAGCCGCCCTCTGTGCTTATTTCGATATGAAACTGTCAGCTGACCCGTTAAACAGAGTATTCGTGGTTCAATGCTCTCACTGACACTCCACCCCAGCTTCCAAGTGCTAGTTACAGGTACAATGCCTCTTCGGGCGCGGTTTTCGTAGTTGATGACTCTATTGGCCAGCCAAATGGTATTTCTTTTAGCCCGGAAGGCTCAGTCGTTTATATCACCGACACTACGGCTGTAAGCGCGCCTGTCGATCTCCAATATGGCCATCCTGGCAGCCTATTCAATGCCACCCAGCGCAGGTAAGGAATATGGTTAGTCATGCCAAAAGATCAAGGCACTAACGGAGACATTCCCGGTCAATGTAGGACCGTTTATGCCTTTGACGTAAGCGAAGATGGTACCAGCGCTTATAACAAGCGACCTATCTATATGGCCTCTGGATTTGTCCCGGACGGCTTGAAGGTAGCAGCCAACGGATACATTGTGACAGGCGTCGGACGAGGTGTTGATGTACTTGATCCCTCTGGTCAACTTCTTTTAACTATCCAGACAAACTACACCGTTCAGAATTTTGCCTGGACTGGCCCCGAACTCAAGACACTCTGGCTTATGGGTAATGGGGGGATCAGTAAAGTTGAGTGGCAACTTGGAGGACAGGTGCTAAGGTGAATCTGTTGAAGAACGGGGATAATGAGACGCTAAAGGTTAGTACTCGCTTTTGGTCGAGTAGGAGCATGCTGACAGTATAATAGTTTACAGGCGTTTGCGGGTTTCTACACATACATACACGTAATATATATATATATTCGAACTGTCTGGTCGGTATTATATAATTTCTTAAATCCAAGCGGTAGACCTTTAGACATTACCCGGCATAGGGCCTGTCAACTGAATAGTAGTAAAGTAATGGATCGAAGCGTGCTATAAGTCATCACCCGTACTATCGTTAGCACCCCGAGGGTGAAAAACAAAAGGAAAACTATTGTTCCAAGCCACGGACCGCCATCGCAAATGCGCCTTCCTTGGTCTTATGGCCACCGATGAAACCACTGGCATGGACAAAAACTGCACCCTCAGGGATCTTGGGCTTGCCGGTTTCCTCGGCTTCTGCAGCCATAACACCGTCGAGATCTGCATCGCGAACACCACGCCAGGTCTCTGGCAGAGGTTTTCTGGACACAAAGCTAGTTTCATTCACTGACACGCACTGCACGCGCCATTTAGATCCCTCAGTAGCACTCTCGGGGTAAAGAACGTAATACACATCTTCTCTGGGATTGGTCTTATCGGATCCCGACGCTTCCTTTTCGAAGTTATATAAATGCTCTTTCCATGGCACACCGCCTTGAGGGAGAACAATGATACGGCCGGAAGGATGAACGTCGCGGCGGGAACGGTAGGAATTTCCTACAGTAGTGCGTGCAGGTAACCACGACGTACTGGCGTGGTGCAGTTTGCGAGTGAAAACGTTTCCAATGAAGGTACTTGCTCGGCCAAAGAGACTGTCCTCATCTTGAAGCTCCCCGGGTGGGCAGGTCGGGTCGGGGTTATTCATGTCGCCCACCACCGATGTGATGGTGATGGCACCATCCTTGAAGCGCTTCTGGAGATTAGCAGCAGATATTTCAGTGGGATCATAAGCTGAAATGCCATTGTCGTTGGCATCAATGGCTTCGATAAAATCTGTGTACAGCTTTTCGTACAGTAAGTTCACATCGTGGTGATCCACCGGCAATGACGTGTGTTCAGCAATGATCGCTCGACCGAAATGCATGTATACTAAGCCCGCTGAGGACAATTTGGTAGTGTGGTTGGGGAAGGTCGTGGAAAAGCTACGCTGATGATGATCATAGCGGTTGTTTGCGGGGTCATATTCTCCACCCACATCGACGACGGTGTGGCAGGTTGCTAGCTGCGCCGGATCTCTGGTACGAATGAGGGGAGAGGCAGAGTAGGTGGGGAGCTGTCGGAGTAGATAGACCGCGAGGGCCTCATCGGCATGAAAGTGGCCGCTGAGAGGTGTATATCAGTAATGAGGGACCTGTCATTGGAGAGTAAAGTTCAAGCGGCAATTAAGTGAGTACCTATGAGTCCCAATCAAAGGAGAAGAAGTCTTGATTTTCTTTGCGATAGTCTCGTCGGCCATTTTGAATAACTGTCGGAATCGCAGCATCCAACAATTTCGTGTAAGTGCACAAGGTAGAAAACTTAGAGGAGCTGATAGGTGACATGCAGTATGGACGGTATGTACTGTACCTATTCGAGACTAGACCATCTATGGAAGACTCTCTTACCCGGATATGGTCATATAGGGCTTCCATCGGAGGGCTTTTTAAAAGCATGTGAGAGCCAGTGCCAAAGAAACGCTATCCCCAAACTGGTAAAATTCTGTGGCCCCCCGCCAAGGTTACACCGACTACATAGCTAAATGAACGATTCACCACCTTACTGTATTTCTTGTGATCCGACACTGGTGATATAAATGATAAATCCAGGAACCTGTACTATATATTTTATTAACTACAAGATGCGTTGTGTGGTTATGACACAGAAGTTGTACATTGACAGGATGAAGAACAGTAACGTAACAACCTATCTGAGGATGTACCTTTGCCCCGGCAAGTTTGCATTGATCAGTTTGGGGGGTATTATTGGAAGGGCAGAATATATCTGCAGTACTTCTAAATGTACGGAGTAAATAAAGTCTCGAACTCTGTACTCCGTACGGAGCGTGCACCAAAAGTCCTGGCGCCAACGCTAGTAACTTTGGCCTAAGGCAATGAAACGTTGTTACTGTACCGGAAATTATGGAAACGATCACATGATTACCACGTGATTAATAACCAATTGTGTGATGCTTAAAAACAGAGAAATGCTCCTTTTTGGATATTTATCACGTGGTATCGATCCACTTATTTGTGTAAAGTAAGATTATTACATTGCCTGAGGCCAAAGTTACTAGTGTTGGTGCCAGGACTTTTGGTACACGCCTCCGTACTCCTTAGCGATCGGCACATTCACCGCCTTAAGAAAGATACTATGTACTTCCATAGTAGTATGTAACTGCTATATATTGTAGCAAATACTTGATCTATATTAATTCTTTTCTGTCCTTCTCTCTTTTTATTCATACCCCAGTGTATATGTGTTTTTAAGCACTTTGGCGGTGATTGAATGTAAATTGTCCAAAAAAAAAAAAAGGCTTTACCTGGGTTGTACCTTTTTCATTACAACTGCCACGTGAAAATCATCACATTCTGTCCCGCCTGGAAAGAAAGAAAGCGAGATAAGATCAGTGTCCACCAAAGTAAAAGGGGAACCTTACACACAGTACACATCATTAAAAAACAATCCTTGAAAGCTATAGAGAAAATAAAAAGAGGAACATCGCTCTTGTTCTCTTTATGATTGATTCCTGTGTATTTATTTATTAAAGGGGCTTTGTCTTTCCTGTCCTTGATTTCCTTTCTCATTATTTCTTATTTCTTACTTTAGTTTTATTTTTATTTTTATTTTTATTTTTATTTTTATTTTTACTTTATTTTTTCTTTCTTTTTCTTGTTCTTTTGTTCTTGTCGCCGTGTTGCTTTGTTCTCCAAGGTCTGCATCATTCTTAGGAGAGTTTCTCCGCTCAAACTTCCATCGCGTCAGTTTGTTCCATTATCATCCAACTCTCTACGGCGCCTTTTGTTATCCCTCTCCCCTCCCCCCCATATAACTTTACCTTTGTGTCTGATCCCCACCGTCCGATGTGGCTCTTCCGGGTTCTCTCGTCCGCTTTTTTCCTGTTCGTGACCGTTTCTTCTATCCCCCTGGCCTTCGATGTAGGTGGAAAGACATGCGGTCTGGCCTTTTCTCTATCTCTAGCCACCTTCTATTTCCTGTTTTCCCTTCTGAAACTCACCACCCCCGAACGCTCATGGCTACGTGCCTCTTTGATCACTGTTATTCGATCGACTCAATGGATCATAATTCCGGTCTTGCTGATTTGGTCGCTGAACCGCTTTTCGATCGATACAGATAACACAACTGGATGGGCGGAACGGACTTTTACCGGGAAGCGAGCGCAGGACACGTCTGTTCAAGAATGGCTCTTTGGACCTGGTGGATTGGTGGAGTCGGTAACTATAGGAAACTGGGATAAACTGTTACGATGGTCGACGCCAGTCTTCCAGCTTGTGGAAGGGTTTTGCAGTTTGTTGGTGATACAGGCTGCAGGGCAGATCACTCGATGGCTTGTTAACCGAGGTGGTCGCAGTGATAGCTGGATGGTACGTATCCATCATGACTTCTAATCCTGCGTCTTAGTCGTTTTACCTCGTTTGTTGTTGCATGAGACCATGACTAAAGATCTGGCAGATCGGCCTTCTGGTGTTCTCCGGGTCCGCTATTTCCAGCGCAGTATACTTTCTCTGGCGCGTTTTGCAGTTCCCTGAGATCTCTAATGTAGATGCTGCCTTGATTGGGGTATCCATCACATGTGCGGTGATCTTGTGCGCGTGGGGGATTGGCAGTGGCCGTGGGAATCCAGTGGAGAGCTCTCTTCTGTTCGCATATATCGTACTGTGTATCTATCAGATATTCACAGATTACCAACCTTGTTACCCTGTTGAGCAGGTTCCCTCTCCCGCGCAAGCTGGGGACTTTCCCCCACTACCGCCGATCTTCATGGCCTCCTACACCACTTTGCTGCACGCCTTGTCCCTTTTGCCCTCCATTATCCATGCAGCCTTCAATGTGATCTCTGCGGTCTTTGGGGCCGTCACCCCCTCTGTCCTGATCTCACTCGCATACCGTATCTGTGTGCTGTATGCATCCACTCGGATCATCCCTGCTGTCCGTGAATCAGGTGCACGGGCTCTCTCGCAGGAAGCCTCTTTGGATGATTCCGATGCCGCTGGCCAGTTCCTGGGTCTCCTCAGCTACTTTTCTCCATCAATCCTGATTGCGGTTTATACCAGTCTCTTAATGCAACATTTCGCCTCCACTTCTCAGGCGATGGGCGGTAATGGGGAGTGGTGGAGCAGCCAAAGGGGCGGCGGCGGCAATCTTTGGCGATGGATCAACTTAGCCTGCACTATGGCTTTGTACGCTGTGGAGCTATGGCTTGGCGAAAACGATGATTTGGATTCGGGGTTAGCTAGCCATTGGAAGACCGACTGAGAACCGTGATGGACCACTTAGTGGCACTATGCCCATATCATACGCAAGACAGTGCGACCTGGCTTCGACGCCTCGGTGCAGGAGACTTATCTCGTCAATATACTTTCTGAAATCAGGCTAATATCGAGAGTTTCTTTTGGGCACCGACTGTCAGCTTGGATGCCTATTGAAAGGAATGGCAGGGCCATTGTGTGGGCGTAACTCTTGGATATTTCAAGATATTAATCAGGGACGGACCAGCACTTTCCCGTTCGCGTCCGGACGACACGCCATTGCCACGGCTGAAATTCTTGCTTCATCAGGAGCACCTGAATGCATGGCTCATCACTATTCTCTCGCATCGAGCCCTGTTGGAATGCCTCACGGTGTGACCTGAGAGTTCTGACAGTCGTGATGTCCTGCAGGTGTCAATGATACCTTTCATAAATCAAGTGGAATGTGTATACTCCCGCGGAACCATAGTCTGCAAGCATGTATGCTTCGATAAGTCTGGAACAATTTACACTAGAAGATGACCGCCACGACGGAATCGAATCTGCCTTGTCTTTTCCATGCACGTTGTCTACCTGAACCAGTGACCCTCCTCTTTTCTTGGTATTAGCTATATTTCTACTTGACCTATCTCACGTCTACATGGTTGGCTATCTTCCCTTTGCCCTTCCCTCTTTCGCTCACCTTCGTTACTAACGGTGGAACCCGTGTTATCAATCTAGGGACTGCATCACTATGCAAGTGGTCCTCTATTCATGTACAATGCTGTTTTATGTATGTAGTCAAATTTTATTTTAGTCTTAAGGTGAAGCTGGTGGTGGCTTTGCCATCTTCCTTTCCATAGCGCCCCCCAAAACGAGACTCTTGTATCAGACATGTCTCCCTCTCACCTTTCGACATGTGACGTGTCATAGATTGATTGACTATGTGCTGTCTCGCAGAAATTGCTTAGTCAATATCCATGGGTTCTATAACTACATGATTCATCGATTGTGAATAAACTGTTCGTCTTTTTGCCACCACCGGATCAAGAATGAGACACATTTATCGGGCTTACACCCACATCTACTCAGTTGACCTGTCCGGCTGATACAATACTATGGGCTGTTTAAATTGGGAGGTGTCATATCATTCTTGTTGAGAAAAGCCCGACAAACGAACCACACATGGCCGAACATACATAAAATATGAGAAGAGAGGGTGAATACAGGGTACTGAGTATGAGCAGTCATAATAAAAGAAACATTTTCGGAGGCACTAGGTGTGATGTCAACAGTGACATGTTCAGATATAGATCAACTTGATAATCGGAAGAGTGAGAGTAATTAGCCCTGGACACGAAGAGCTTGCAAAAAATAGTCAACCTGAGGTATAAACAGAGAATAAGAACAGCGCATGTCAAAGCCAGGGCATAACTCATGCATAGCAAACGGCGCAAGCCTGGCTAGTGGGAACCAGCCCAAGAAAAATGCATTGCTGCAAGTCTCGAACAGGACTAGAAAGACACTAGTAGAGATAACTGTTGTAGTTAGGAAATTTAAGTGACCAGATACGCTGGATTTCTGTAGTTGGCTTCCAACTCTCTTTCCTTCAATTAAACTTGTACAGCAGTGAAGTACAAGCTACTTGAAACAGCCTCTCTCGCGCACTAACCCTCACCTCCACTCTCAAAAAAAGATAAGAAAAAGTAGGAAGAGACATAAAGGAAAGAGAAAAAGAAAAAAGGTTTAGTGGGGAAGACAAGGGTAAGTTAGCTTCGTGACAGCATCATGGAACACAAAACCATAGCGCCAGGCTCTTTTTTATGTGACCATCACCGGACAGGGCAACAAAAACCAAAAACAAACATGGATGATGATGATGATGATGTGACAAACAGAAAAGGAGGGGGAGTATCAGAAGAGAAAATGAGCCAAAGGCCGATTATCGCCGGATTGGAACGCCACTGCGAGCAGGGGGCGGACTCACGCTGGGTTCCTTTGCATCTTTAAGTGCAGCGGTATTACCCTCGGATTCATCTGCGCTAGTTCCGCGTTGTAAATAGCTCCCTTCTTTCACCGGGCTGCGGCTTTGAAAACCAATGGACCCCGGGTGTCCACTGATGCTGCCAGGTATCTGCTGTCCTTGAGAGTTGATACTGCCACCATTGCTGGCAGCTGCTGGGTTATTCGTCCCAGGAGAGGTAGCCGTCAAATGAGGAATATTTTCGGGGACAGGGTGCTGAGAACCAATATTGGTGACACCCACATCAGAGGCCTTGCCGGCCTTGCTCAGGGCGTAATCACCTGAATCGAAGTACTTCCGCTCCTTTACCATGGAAATCCGTCAGCCGAGTAAGCAAATTCGAAGGGCCGCCAAACCCACATACCTTTAATTTATTCTGCAACAGATCCTTCTTGGTGGGCATCTTTCCGTAGAGACGCAATAGGCGTTGCTCATCAGGGGATAGAGACTGGGTTCATAATGACAGTCAGTGTTGGTGCAAATGAGGGAGGGGCGGCACGTAGATGGCTCACGGCAGTATCGACTTTGTTCTGCTGGTGGGGATTCATATTGATAGAGGGGAGATGAAGGAAAAATTCTACAAAGTTTATTTTCACTCAAGGTGTAAACTGGCAGGAATGGACCTGTTCCGGTCTATGAGATGATGTGTAGCAGGTGAAGTAGTACGTGACTGAGAGCTAGAAGGCGGGGGAGGAGAGTTGGATGAGGGTAGGTGAACGGGGTGTCGTCAGAGAACCCCACCGAAATACGGCAGGAAGTAACCCGTTTTTGTCGATGAGTTCCCAGTGGAATATAAGTTTTAAAGTTCAGTGTGTATTGTAGATATAACCGAAAGGAGATAGATTGCACCGCAAATAGTGAAGCAAGGGCCTGAAGAATAGATCGTGTATACTGAAGGTCAGTCAGGAGTAGCAGTAGTAGAATGGGGAGAAATTCGGTCTAGCGGGCTGCTGTATGGGTATGGTAATTTATCCAGTATTGCCCGTTCCCAAATTTGGCCGCGTTCCTAACTCCATAATTGAGGACTCAGTACCGTCGGAAAGAAGGTGCTTGTTTCTAGGATATGGTATATAGTACTTGACTTATATACACTGCGATATTCATTTCCTGTAGATCAAGTCTTAAGCGAGTTTCCATGAAACTTTTGGGGCAGTTGTGGTGTTGGTAATGTCAATGCAAAGAACATAACCATTTAACGTTACCTTGCATGCTCTAGTAAACTAATATATCATGTTAGGTACACACAGTACGGAGTATATTCCGAATATCTTCTCGGGCCCATGAGTTATTGCAATATACAACTCATAGCTAGAGTGCTTTTAATCATCGAATTTGAAGAATTTATCGAAATACACTTCCCCCCCCCCTTTTCGTCCTTTCCTTTTTATCCTCCCCCCCCTTCGCTCTCTTTCGGCTCTACAGAGTAGTACTCGTATTTGTGTATTATTTATCCTAATTTCTCTCGGGTGCTCCAAAAGCGGCCACTTTGTCATTGATCCCGAATTCAAATCGGCCTACCGTCTCCGCATCATATTACCTATAATTGCTCTGTGCTAGACTTCCTCATTTGGAGATAGCTGCCTCTCAAATTGTAGTACAATGACAGACCAGAACCCCTCCACAAACCCAGTCACCATTGTGGTTGAGCATTTGGACCCTGAGTTGGGGGCTTGGTCGGCCTTGGAATATGGCTGCATCGCTCGCGAATCGCATGCGGCTGGCAGCCGATTTCTCCTTAGTTCAGTGCCTACCTCCCTGCAGATGCCAGAAGATTTGGCCGCGACAGAAGGATTAAAAGTCGAGCACCGCAGCATTGAAGAAATTTTTGCGGATCGAACGTCTAAGATTTGTCTGTTAGACCCCGCGGCTCAGGCTGAACTGAGCCCCGCCGATGGAGAAATTTTTGAAGTGTTCCTTTTCGGGGGCATCCTTGGTGCGAATTCCGGTTTTTCGTTGGGGGTTCCAACCCTGGCTGACTTATAGGGGGCCTTCACGTCTATAGGCGATGATCCGCCGCGAGGCAAGTTTTTTATCGGAATTGGTGGAAGAGAGACATATACCACGCATGCTACTAACCGAGACATACAGATCGCACGTCCGAATTGAGAAAGAAGGGTTATGCTGGAAGACGGCTCGGTCCCAAACAAATGACCACTGATACAGCCGTGCGCGTCACCCGCATGGTTGTGCATGAGAAAGGTTCAATCACTGACTCAAGATCCCGCCTACTCATGACTATTGGGAAAGCTAACGATTCAGCAGTGCCCCTAGAGAAGATCCAGTATATCGATTACCCGGAGATTCTAATCAATGAGCATGAACGAACTGAGATGCCCTTCCGCTACGTGAAAGGGGATGATGGACAACCTATCATGCCTCAGGTGTGTGCCTTGTCATTTCACTCATTGAATGACCACTACTGACAGATGCGCAGGGGATGGTTGATCTTATCAAAAAGGATGCCGACCAGGGCATTGATGATCTTTTCTGATCTGGGCTGAAGAGCCCACACGACAAGTTGTACAAGGAGGGGAAGAGTAAAAGAGGGACAAGAGGTTGGGCAAACATGGAGGCTGAGATTTGAGCAAGTGCCCTTATTAATTTTCACCGCATTGAACTGCTACATAGTTATCTTTAACCAGACTTGAGAAAAAAGAAGAAAGAAAAACAAGAAACAGCTCAATAGATATGCTATGCTGTTTTAACCAAGTCGGTCCTATCTGTAGTATCTACAAGCAGGGTTTCAGTACATTGAGGGGTGAGGAACCACGTCCCCCATTGTCAAGAATAAAGACTATTGATGGTCTGTATAAAAGCGAATAGGAAACAGAAACTTAAGACTCCTGATGGATGTTCATCGTTGCCCTATAGATCCCCTAAACAGGCAATGATAGGGCCCCCGGTACGGTATTGAAAATTAACAAGGAAAAACAGACACTCGTAGATCTTGGCGGCTCAGTCGAAAGCGGTCTGGAATTATTACAGTAAGTAGGACGACTCCATCCAAGGCCACGCCATCGTCTCCGTCTATTCTTGACCTTATTATTTGATTTGATAGACGAGCTTGCAGCAGTGTGGCAGCAAAAGATCATCGCTTCCTCTTCTCCTACCTTCCCTCCGGTCCGTTAGTCCTTCGCTAACTCATCCCGCTGCAACGGTTACTTACCACCATACCTTGATCTTTGGAAGCAGCAGAAGGATCATCCATGCGGACTTAGGCGCTCCTTTAGTCCTCGTAGGACCTTTACTTCTGAACACTACTTTTACACCCCTTCCCCTCTGTTTTCGTGGTTCTCCTACCCCCTCCATCGGCCCTCGTTAATCCTTGAGGCATGTTTTCAGCAATCTCGCGTGGGTTCCCCAGAATCAAAACGGGCGACACCTCCTTTTCCTTGAAGTCACTATGGCTTCTATCATTGCTCATCTTGTGGGGTCCTCCATTGTCCTCGGCTAAGTCAGCTGCGGATTACTATGTTCGCTCGTTGCCAGGTGCCCCCGATGGACCCTTGCTGAAGATGCATGCTGGGTGAGTTCGCCACTACTACCGGATCTCATCTATGCCTCGTTATCCCCCCCAGCCCGGACTCCATCGCAGAGGTTTTGACCGCGGCTCTTTGAAACAGACATATTGAAGTGGATCCGCAGAGCAATGGTAATCTCTTCTTTTGGCATTACCAAAATCGCCATATTGCCAACCGTCAGCGAACTGTAATCTGGCTTAACGGTGGCCCGGGATGTAGCTCAATGGATGGTGCATTGATGGAGGTTGGTCCATATCGATTGAAGGACAACAATACGTTGGAGTATAACGAAGGTTCTTGGGATGAGTTCGCCAACCTACTTTTCGTGGATCAGCCGGTTGGAACTGGCTTCAGCTACGTTAATACCGACAGTTATCTTCATGAATTGGACGAGATGTCCGCGCACTTCATGATATTCTTGGGCAAGTTCTTTGAACTTTTCCCGGAATATGAAGGTGATGACGTATGAAATTCCTCGGGTTGTCGTTTCACTACCTAGCCACAATATTCTGACTCTGGCAGATTTACCTTGCGGGCGAGTCCTACGCCGGTCAGCATATACCATATATTGCCAAGGCTATTTTAGACCGGAACAAGAATGCGGCAAGCCCTTGGAACCTTCGCGGCCTTTTAATAGGCAACGGTTGGATCTCTCCTGCGGATCAGTATCCCTCTTACTTGACTTTCGCATACGAAGAAGGCCTTATTGAAGAAGACAGTCGGACCGCAAAGAGCCTGGAAGTGTTACAGTCGGTCTGTCAGTCGAAGTTGGAGACTGGTGGAAAAGACCAAATACATATTGGTGACTGTGAATCAGTGTTGCAGGAGCTTCTGTCAAAGACTCTAGACTCTGACAACAAATGCTACAACATGTATGATATCCGCCTCCGCGATACGGCTCCGTCTTGTGGCATGAACTGGCCTCAAGATCTAAAGGATGTGAAGCCGTATTTACGAAGGGCGGACGTTGTTAAAGCTCTGAATATAAATCCTGAAAAGAAGTCAGGGTGGGAAGAATGCTCAGGGGCTGTCAGCAGTTCTTTTCTTCCGAAAAAGTCGGTGCCGGCTGTTCAACTACTTCCCAGTCTACTCGAATCGGGGATTTCAGTTCTTCTATTTAGTGGTGATAAAGACCTCATTTGCAACCACGTCGGAACCGAGCAGTTGATAAACAATATGAAATGGGGCGGTGGAGTCGGCTTCGAGACATCACCGGGCGTCTGGGCTCCCCGGCATGATTGGACTTTTGAGGGCGAACCAGCGGGTATCTATCAACACGCGAGGAATTTGACATATGTTCTTCTTTATAATTCTAGCCATATGGCGCCTTACGACCTCCCTCGCCAGACTCGAGACATGCTTGATCGCTTCATGAAGGTCGATATAGCAAGTATCGGCGGTAGCCCTGCAGACTCGCGCATTGATGGCGAAAAACTGCCTCAAACATCTGTGGTGGTCATCCGAACAGCACTGCGGCCGAAGAGCAGGAGAAGGAGAGGATGAAACAGGCAGAGTGGAAAGCCTATGCCAAGTCTGGAGAGGCAGTCCTCGTGGTTGTCATCATTGGCGTTTCTGTCTGGGGCTTCTTTATATGGCGCAGCCGACAACGACATCGCAGGTATCAAGGCCTGTACCACGAGGACGTAAGTGGGAGTTCCGTTCTAGAGCGCTTTCATAACAAACGCTCAGGGACGGACGTAGAGGCGGGAGATTTTGACGAGTCAGAGCTCGATGACCTCCATTCGTCGGACATGGCGCGAGAACATTACGCAGTGGGGGATGACAGCGATGAAGATGACGTGAACCGACAGCATCAGCGAACAACCATACATCCAAGCTGAGGAGGTCATGTACGAGTTTTTCCATTCTTTATGGTCAATCTTCATGCTAATTTTTTTTCATTCTCATCTATACTATTGCCCCCTAGATTACCATCTTTTGCTATGTGTGTTGACCATGTTAGCATCATCAGCTTCTCCAAACTAGTAAGATACATAGACATGAATGTGACTACATGAAAGCTGTAACGCAAACACAGTGGGTGGGCTTCGATCCTAATATTCCAACTTAGTGAAGTCTACTTGTATTCTACAATGCCGACTTCGCAACCCTTTTTACCCGCTGGCTGTCCGGCATTCTCAACCGGGACGTAATCACCTCGCGCTGCAAAATTTATCCCCTCGGATTTCTTTCACACCCCGAAGGGCTATCTCCGAAGCGTCCAGACCTTGATACTCCCATCGTCTGCGGTTGTAATAAGCACTTCCTCGTTCTCTGTTCGGCATGGGTCCGCACGCCTAGCCCATGCAGCATGATTGATCTCGTAGATGCCATGGGCACCTTCCAATATCGCAATAGCTACCCAATCTGTATGAGGTCGAGGTGTAGGAGCAGGTGTATCTGTAGAAGTATTTTTGTCTAGCGTTCGTGCTGGTGTTGTCAAGAACAGCTCCTCGTAGATCACGATGCGTCCATCTGCACCGACAGAAGCTAATAGCCCAGTGCGCTTACTCCATGCAACCGCGTAGATGGAGAGCTCATGCATTTCTGGGAGAAGAGCGTCTTGTTCCCATGTTTCATCGGTGCCTGTTGGCCGAATGATACTAGGGATGCCCGTACTTCCAAACTGTGATTGTGCCCGCTGTTCTTTAGGTTTCCGTTTCCAGATGCGGACTGTTCTGTCATCGGAGCATGAGGCGAGACGAGGGCCAGACATTGCACGCTGGTCCTTCCATTCAGCAGACCGGGACGTGCCCTGCTCACACACTACAGCAGTAGATGGCACGTTGTCAATACCTTCCCAGTCTAGATACCAGACAGTTCCCGTATGACCCTTGATGCATGCCACTTGGCCCCAATCATCGATATCCTCACGCCACAACCGGATGGTGTCGTCGTAGCTGGCGCTGGCCAGACACTCCTCCACGGGATGCCAGGCGACACATTTTACGTCGCCTTCATGTTCCTGCATGACAGCTACGGTCTCGAAATTGTTGTCGCCGTCATCCAAGTCTTCCCAGATCCAGATTGACTTATCTCGGGAGCATGTCGCCAACAACATCCCAGATGGCGACCATGACACTGACTTGACTTCGCTGTCATGTCCATCTAGGAGGACAGCGAATCGCCATTCTTCATCATCTTCATCTTCCTGGGTATCACGCCCATTGCCATCGAGTGTCTCTGAACTCAAGCCATAGACATCTGTGCCGGCCTCTGCCCGACCATAGCTGTCCCACCGTCGCCAGATCCCCACTGTTGCGTCAAAACTCCCCGTCGCCAGAACACTTTCGCCTTGTACATGTGGTTTCCAGGCACATGTGCGTACGCTGCGTTTGTGACCGCCCGAGATGGTCGAGAGAAGCCGAAAATTGGTTAGCGAGTATACACGGACAGTTTTGTCGGAGCTACAGGTCGCAACAATGGGGAGAGAGGGATGGGGTGCGGTCAACCACGTGCGTTCGAGGGACGAAGGGGTCAAATCTGACAGCAGTGTAAGAGAGGCAGTTGGGTTTCCGGTCATTGTGAATGTATCTTCCTTTTCATCCAACCCTTTTTGATTGTCCTAGTTTAGAAGGCTTGCTGGAATTGCAGACTGGGAGCGGACAGAATATCTGGTGTAGTGGGGGGGTGGGGTTAGATACACTTCTGAATCTAGGATACCTACTGGCCATAGAAGCGACTTCGGAGCGTTGAGTAGCATTTACCATTTATGGGGGAAAGAAAAAGATATTTAAGATTGTGAGATATCAGATCATTCTTATACTCATAAACGATTCCTATTATTGTAATGTGAGGGAGAACAAACTCTAAAGAGCAAGGGAAAAAAAAAACTCTCAACATGCTCAGCGCAGACTCCTCTGAATAACCTCTAGCGCCTAGGCCCTGTCGAAATGCCCTCTCCTAATACTCGCTCATAGACCATACCATGGCACAGCCAATCCACTTCGCGCACTTTCTCAAGCTCTTCGGTCAACTTGCCAACTCGTTAACAAACTCGGGCATTCCTGCACCGGCCAAGCACTGGCTGGCCGTCGTCGTGGTTCGAACCCTCTCAGCTGCACTTGAAGCACTAAGGCGAGAGAGAATATGGGTGCGCAAACGCGAAAGAATGAGCCGTGCAACAGGGTCTGCGAAGCTGGCCGCACCAACCTCACTTCTACCGGAGTTCACTGGGCTTTGGGCCACCGCTATCTCTCGTATGGGCGCGTCCGTATGAATTTCAACCGTCGTCTGTGTTGCCATAGATGAAGAAACAGCAGCGCACGCCTTGGCGACCGGCGCCAGTACCCGCCGGATGGTCGCCGCAAGTTGAGCGCTAGCATTAGAAGGCATTGGGTGTGTTGACTCCAGAATCGATTGTACTCGATTGAGTTCAATATCACCAAGATTCAGAGACATAATTCGATCTGCCTCAGCTTTCCATTGTGATCGCACGTCACGTTTGAGTAAATTCTTAGCTGCCAGTAAAATAGAGGCAGTCGCCACGATTTTGAATGCTTGCGCGTGCAGTCTCTCTAGTCGTTGGCGGTCCAGCTCTAAGGTCTCAGGAACTAGATCATCACACACAGGTGCATTGCTCAGAACAAGATCCACGAGGCCTTGAGCATAAATCTTCGAGGTAGGCGGCTGAGGCTCCCCGTTGATATTCTCCGGATCACGCTTCCGGATTTCATCTACAATGATTTTGTGATGTGTTCGCCAGAAGCGCCTTGCTTTCCTCAAGCTCAAGGATCCGTCATGAAGACCCTTCTCGAAGGTTCTCTGCTCATACCCAGGCGCCTCTTGGATAAGTTGGGGGGCAGCAAGTTGGATCATAAAGTTCGTGTGATCGAGGGACAGCAAGTCGATTATCCCCATCAGCCTCGCCAGACGATCAATCGCATCTCCTGAAGTATCTTCCTTAAAAGCCTTGACTATAGGATCCCGGTAAGGAGCACAAAGCTTCGGTAGGATGGTGTTCATGAAGTTGAAGAAGCTAGCGTAAGAGAAAGCACCAACATTACATTGATTCTCAACCAACTTTGGGTCCAGCACTTCGCTAATCAGCACATGAAGCGAGTTACCCGGGCGGAGCGAACGTAATAATCGATCCTGAATTACTGTGGCCATAGCTACAGTCCAGTTCGTGCCTAGCCCAGCGTCCACATCTCTGCGCATCATATCACACATATGATTCATAATTTGTTTACGCGGCTCCGTATACTGTGTCTCCTCAATCTTGAATTCCTTATTGATGAGAAGTTCATGCACTAAAGCACGGTTTTCTGGGAGTGCAGTCAAAATTCTTGTGAAGCGTTCATGCGGGGAGATCCGCTGCCTTTCCAGCTCCCGCAAAACAGTACCCTCCACATTGCTAAAAGTGTCGCTAATAGGAGACGCAACACTCTCTGTGAGCGTTTCGGTTGATGAAGGCGCGACCTCTGCCGACCGTGGAATGGCTTGCCTGGAGGCACTACGTTTCGTCTCCCGCTTAGCTTTCTTCAAAGCATCTCGCACCATTTGCATTGCTCTTTCCGAGCCGGCTAGGCGCTTCAGCCGGGCGAGAAGCAGAATCTGGTTTTGCCTGATGCCCTGACGATAATCATCTGCCACACCACCAGCTCGATCATTCTTGACCGTTTGCCAGATTAGCTCCAGCTCAACAAATTGAGCCAGCATGATTTCGATCAGAACGCTAGAGTCATGAGTCTTCCAAGCATGGAAGGCAGAAAAGAAGACATTGTAAGCCTCACACACTGTCTGAAGCTCTGTAGAATTGGCCGGCGTTGAGTGGCAGCTAGATAAAAGCAGTGGTATGGCTTGCTCAAACGCTAGAATGAGCTCACGAGCCTTCACAATCAAATCCTGCTCTTGTTCACCGTTACTGCTCAGCACTTCAGCGGGATGGGTTGTGATTAAATAACTGCTGAGAAATGTGCGCACAGCGCCCCTTCCACCCATTGTACCACTTTCCATATCTTGTAGCCCGCAAAGTCGAAGCACACGAGCTGTTACGGTCAGGACTTTATTTTCCGAAAGCAGGGCTCCAACATCCTCAAAATCCATGTGCCGAATGCGGTTGGTTGTCAAATCTAGCATTCGAAACTCCTGTATAGCCCTCCTGGTATGATAGGTCCTCCATATTCGCTGGATAATCTTCGCGGCTGCATCATGCGTGAGAGAGTTGCTAACCACCTTTGCCATCTTTTTCTCTTCGCTAGTGGGTAAGCTGCTTGTGCGGTGGCGTCGATGACTTTGCTGATAGAGTACACGCCGCTTTTCGGCCTCTGCAAACTTCTCCGTCATTTCTAAGCGAAGCCTGGCGTGCTCTGCAGCTTTCCTCTTCCGGTTATCTTCAGCCTTCTTCTTGGCGCGACGAACTTCTTCTTCACACTTGGCGGTGATCTCCGCCAGTAGTCGCTCCCGAGCCTGCTGAGCAGCCAGGGCTCTCTCTTCCCTTTGCAAGTTCCTGGATGCAGCTTTACTGAGGGCGGCGCGAAGCCTTACCTTCTCTGCATGCAGAGCACGGTCCGCGAGCCTCGCTTTCCGGCTCTCAAGAATGGAAGTTCGCCGGAGATGTTGCGCGATATTATCGGTTGGAGATACGCCATGAGATGAAGCGCTCGAGTGGTGTGAGTGTAAAGATGAGATCGAACTTCGACGAGAGGAGGCAGCAGAGGAGCGTCTAACCACACTCGGCTTTCGAGAGAAGCGGGCGGCGAGGCGGGTGGGTAAGCTTAGTGGTGGTGCTTGCTCCCCTGGCAGCATTTCTATGTCTGCTTCTTTCACAGAATCCGCAGTACCTGCAGCACCTGGGAGCTGAACCCCAATATCTGAGTTGCGGCGGATCATGATCTTCGAGAACAATGAGGTTATGCTGCTCGCATCCAAGGCGAAGGGTGGTTGTCGGTAGTAGGGGCCAGAATATATCGAAAAGTGACGTAAAGTATAAGCCTTGATCGACAGAAACAGATACTACTCTCTCAAGGTGGCACCCGAAAAAGGAACTCAGGGCGAGTTTCATGGGCCTAAGTCTGCAGAGATATATCTCGTTTCAGAAGGGGGCGTGAAGGTCAAAGAGCCGGGGAGGGAGTGGCTGGAGCGTTCAGCGTTGTAGATGATGGCGAGGATTCACAAAATATGTAGAAAAAAGATAGAAGGAGGTGAGGCATCCATCCATTCATATCGTAGAAACAAAGTTGTTATCTAATCTCATTCTTGGAGAAGGCCATCGAAGGACGCTGCCTGAGTAATGCAGGCCGCAAGCAGGTGGTTGGCTTAGGTAAGCACTGGTAACTTTCGACTGCAGTCAGACGAATGACACTATTTAGTACTGACACAAGTATGAGTGGAACGCGATCATGGCCAAAAAGACCTTGGCCAGCGAATGGGCGACTCAAACATTGTCTAATGCCCATTGCATGATAATGCTGCTGCAGCTCCACAGGCTAACCAATGATAGTTATTTGTAGGATGTAGAACTATGTAGTACTAAGTACTAGTAGTTGAATCCTACAGGTAGTTAAAGTTAGTTAGGGGTCGCAGCTCGACGTGGTTAGAGATTTCTTGGTATTTTTGTCTAACCACGCTGAGATACGTCTCTATCTCAATCTTACCGTGGTTTGGCAGTTTACTAAGATTTATTATATTATTGCCACTAACTTTACAGTATCTTATATCCACCCCCCCCCCCCCCCCTTAAGTGTATATAAGAAAAAGCGCCCTCGAACATAGAGAGGTAGAGTCGCCCCTCAATCCCCGAAGGATTGAGGGGCGAATAAATAAGCGGGGGCAAGATACGTAGAAGTAGACTTTGTGAAACGTGGCAATAGTAGTTTATATATAATCCTAATTGTGGTTAGAGAAGCTTAGTCAGTTCTGGCTATGCTGATAGTAATTCCGTTCCGGTTTCCAGACCATGCCGAGCTATAAGCCCAGTTACTAGTAGTTAACTAACACAGACTCTCTCAGCTTACCACACTATTTGCATACAGATTAAACAAGTTAGTACTATCTTCTACTAACTAATATCTAATAATATACAAACAAGAAGCATTATTCTTATTAATACATATATGCGTATGCAATGAATTTTAGGCTGAAGTTGTATGCTTTCAGTGATAGGCACAGCAAGCCCCAGGCCTTATATGATCATTTTCAACCTGTATCTATACACAGTCTCTCAGACATGCTAGTTCCTGTCCATGTAGCATTATCGTAGATTTTTGGTAAATTTGTGAATGTCCCATGGTAAGCTCATACGAGTCGAACGCTGTTCTGGCTGATAAAGGGAGTTTTGAAGCACCAAAAATTGATTGTGTAGACAGCTCTAGGACATCACCAACACTTCATGGACATCATGGAACGGCTAGACATGTTCATCGACACTAAAGTGAGGAAGGGAGAAAAAGAAAGAAGCAGAGGGTAGAGCACTACTCTACCGTCATACAATTTAATCTATTACCAAAAGCGAATATGCTGGGTAGTAATGGCGATTGGCTATTTTCATCGTCGTCACCTATGACCAAAGATATCTATCTTCTCGTCATCATCATCTTCTTCATCTTCATTGTTTTCCTCTGAGTTGCTGCACCATGACCGCTCATCATCATCATCACCACCACCACCACCACCACCATGACTCTCGCCTTGATCCTCTTCGCCGTTGGCTCCTGAGGTTCCATCGACCGACTCAGTCCCTCGACTAAGAAATCCATACCTGTATTTAAATTTCGCACCCCAAAAGCGAATTTCCCCACTACTCTCGTTTTCATCATCCTTGGGCGCCTGGCCATTAGAAAATGACGTTGACTTTCGTCTCTCAGAGCCACGATCGGGGGGTATGCCAAAATAGTTACTGATCACTGGAGAAACAGCACGGCCACGACTGATACTGTAGGAGAACCGCCCACTTGGCTCAGTTGATACCAGCGCGTTAGGTCGTGCGTTTGAGTATATATCCTGGCCAGAGTTGGTGTCAAGTCTTGACGTTAATACTGGGAGCGCAATATTGCCCGCGCCTTGAGATGATGACCTTGTTCGGGACGCTATGAACCCTTCTCTCGCATAATCATCCTCGGCTGAAACCAGTATCTCTCCGTTCAATAATCGAATTTGGGCAGTGTTGTATGATTCGCACCTGGCTCGTTAGTCCGCGTCAAACTGGGGGTCATCCGAATAGGCTTACATATCACATCTCAGTCCCAGCCAGTGGTACTTAACGACAGACTTTGCACCACAATCATTACAGTAAATTAAAGCTTTCGTGTCATTGAACTCAGCCGGCATAGGTTGACTTTGGATCGTACGGTCCAGGTTTCGAAAGGTAGACTCCATATTCGTAATGGTCTTACTGCATATCGGACAGCGATATGAACTCTTTGAATACTCGGAAAGACACTTTTGATGTATGCTGTGACCACACCGCATAAAGACGACGGTCTCAGGAGAAGTAAACATGTAGTCCCCACAGATAGGACAATCACACTGCGTCGAGCGCTCAATGCATCGATGCGTATTCTCGATCGAGATAGGCAGACAGACGCAGCAGGTCTAACATTGTTTATCAGCAATTGCCTATGGGCATGATTTCCCTTTTCATTTGGTCATTGTACCCTACCTTGCAGTGAAAAAAGTCTTTCCCTAATCCTTGGCCGATTCGACAGATTCCGCAGTCATTGCAATGGTAGATACTTTTGCTAGTATCGTTGTCCCAGAGCTTGCAGATGTTGCAATAGTACTGCGAAGATTGTTCCCCGCATTGCCTACAAAACTGCGTGGCAGGTTGAGCATGCCCGCATAGCATGCATAGCATGTTTTCTGTTTTTGGCCGATCGAGGTGATGGTCTTCTGCCTCGTCGTGGCAAAATCGACAAGTATACCATTTCTTGCAGGCGTAGCATTGTAGTTTGACGTTCCTTTTATAATGTTGACAGCCTAAACAAGCCTCCTCGAATTCCTCAGCATCCGTATCATCAATATCTTCAGTCGGTAGTTCTAATTCATCCCTGGGGGAAAAAGTTGGTTTCAAATCTTCAGCTGTCAGACAATACTGATTTTCTTGATGTTCGATCGAAGCCGTGGTAGGTGGGTTTAGGCTTTGTTGGTCAAATGATTGACTGCTCCAACGGTAATTTGGAGTGACAGGTCGATCCGGGCTTCGGGGCCTGAATAGTGACGGCGTTATTTTTATCGTCTGGCTATCCAGATTACTTCGAGAAGCATTATAGTTTTCTGTCATTAACTCATGGATCATACGTGCTTGCTCCATGCTACTGTAGTTTAAATCCCGGATGGCATGGATCTTTTTCCTCAAGGCACCCATTCCATCATCTTCTGGAAGCGAAGACTGTCCACCCGTATCAACTAGGTCAAGATGACTGTGCGATACTCGCTGGGTCCCCCGCAAGGTTAAGCTTGTTTGTTGAGAGGCATCTTGTGTAGAGATAGCAACTGGGGTGGACTGCTGTGGTTCCGTCAAATCGACCTCATGCATGATAATCGCATCATCGTCAGAAACTCCAGAATTGTTGTCGTTTATCTGACTGGTACGGTGCGACAGGGAAAATGTTTCGGTTTCGTGGTTCTGGTCGTTGAAACCAGTCGGCCAAAGCATAACGGACGAGGGGCTATCTTCGGAGGCAACATATTCACCATAAGCCCCTATATCAGGATGTATTTCTTGCTCTGAATATGACATGACACCTCTCGCGATGTTATCGCAGTCGTCTTCACCTCTGTCTGAAGAACACCGATCATAGATGCTCGAGGCTTGGGGAGCCGGCGGGCTGGATTCCTCAGTCTGCTGTGACAGACGACGGGCTTGCCGAACGACGGGTTCGATCAGCAACGAAGTGATGAGCCCGCTCATGAAGGACCGGAGGCAACATTTGATTGAGAATAAAACATAGGCTGTACTGATCTTTTAAAAAGCAGAATTCCCGGGGTTATGTTGCAATCTCAAGGAATAAATATCCTGCGAAAGGGCCGGAATAAGGAAGGCAAAGCATGTGACAATTAGAAGCCGGGATCGACCGCTGATTTGTTGCATGATTGCCAGATTGTTCTGATGGCGGAACCCCGTAAATCCTAGCTCTATTCCCTGCCATTCCAAAAGAAAATTACCGTTTCTGTGATGGTTATGGCTTGGTATTAGTCCTTAATACTTGTGGCTATTTCATAATTACTTAAAGGCTTCCTATTATGTGCTGCTGTTTCTAGTTTATAGTAATGACGTCTTCCAGGGTTAGCCCACGGAATTAGCCCATGACGGTAAGGGTGGTATTTAGGCGCAGACTTGGGATAGCGAGATGGAAAGACAAGTGAGAGACAGGAAAAAAGGTGAGGGGAAGAATAAGGAAATAGCTAAGGTAGTATTAACACTTCTCCACTGTACATATACTGTATTTAACAGGGGTCATCTCTGATGTGCTTTCAAGTCGAAAGGCGCAGACTGTACTAGTAGATGTAGTAGATCTCTGTTGCACCAGAATTCCTCCGACTTTCCAGAATCACACAATCAAGTGCGACTTTAACCAGTGTTTAAAACGAAGAGGAACTTTATCCCTAATTATTTGATGCATGTCCCTAAGCTCTCATTCAGAAGCATTAGTGTCAAATTAAATTGCTCATTGGCATCTCTGCGTAGACTGGACTCTTTTTGGTCAATCCCTAGCCCTTTCAATCTTCACAAGTTAGAGGTAGCACTCTTGCAGTCCTTTCATTCTCTCCATATGTCACCTACAATCGCAAATCCTTTCTCACTTGGGGTTGCTCCCAGTACCTGACCATCATCAAATTCTTCACGATCTTATGTTCCACGCCCGCGGCGTCGGCAGCTCGCTGGAGGAAGCGTAGAGTGTTGGCTATTCTATGTGGATCGAAATCGTGACGAGAAGATGAGCGAAACGAGGATCGCAAAGTTCGGAGAAGTACATGGCGCGATGGCGTAGAATAATTAATCACCCGCAGTCCTTGCCGGTAAAGGTGGCGGTAGGCCTGAATGACAGCTCGCTGATCCACATGGGCGGCACTACTCATGATGTTTAAAGTTATAAAGAAAGCTCAAATGACCGTGATTTTCATGGCTATGGGTGACAGTCTCAAGGGAACAACATTCCCTGAGAGCCAGACCTAAAATCTGCAAAAAGAGGTTAGAGGCTTTGAGCAGCGCTCAGTTAATAACTAGTCTAGCCGAAATAGGTAGGCGCCTCCCGCGCCCGCGTTAGGCCGCAAATGATCGGCTGGTTGCTACCCTCCGCATCTTTCATTCTATCTGTATGATGGTCCGCGGCGCTGCCCGGCAAGCATAGCTTCATCAATTTGTCCACTTTCCTTCCTTCTTTTTCTTCCATTTGAACAGTTGTGAAGCAGAGACTGTACCGGACGATTTTAACTATATTCAGCCCTATCTTTCCCTCTAGAGCTGCTCATGGTTTTTGTGTAGAGATGAATCACTAACGGGCTTTACCAAGCTATGGCACGCTACTGATTATTCTTTCTTCTCCCGAGCTACATGGTCAGCTCGCCGAGCTCACCTGCAATTTATGCACTGCGTGCTTGAGGAGATACTGTTATAATGAATGCTTGTCTTCTGTAGTTACTTGAAGACCAGACATCCCACCGCATGGCCCGAGTATTTCGAAGGCCCGCTTCGGCCCTTGCCAGGCGTGCTTCAAGTAGGGCTGCTCAAAGGGCCGCTCGGAAGCATAAGGTGATCATGGAGTCCGTTACACAAGAGAAGAAAAAACTTCGGAGTGTTGTATGTTGTATCGTTAGCTTTTCAAAGGACGATCTTGACAATTATGGCAGATATCTTTTGAAGCAAAGGCCCCTCCTGGTTATACCTTCATTCCCGCAGGCAACCCTCAGCTCACCTCTGCATGCAAGGAAGTATGCCGGAAAGATGGTCTCAAGGTTTTTGCTGTCACGGTAGGCCAATAGACGTTTCTCAACCCCAACCTCCCCCCCTCCTGGTCGCCGCCGCTTCATTTTTATTTGGCCTTTAGCACTTCTCTTCTCTAATTCTTGATCTTACCTGACAGACAACTCCACATATGCACACCCATAATCTTTCTCAGCATGTGCACAGGATTGGGTATCATTTTCCAAGTGCTATCGTCGCGACTGTATGTATGGATTTAAGTCTTTATCTTACGCCAACAGGCAAGGCAATGCCATTCCAAAGCATTGGTTATACACAAACTCGCAAACGCACTAACTCGGAGTCTTCTCAAACTACCATTAATACTGAGGCCCGGGACGTGCTGAAGGATCTCTTCCCTAATATACCAGACAACGATCTGAACCAAATCATCAAGACTGCGTTTCAAAAAGTATGTGAAGCATTTCTGCACCAGCTAAAAGCAGGCGCGAGATAATCGTACTAAATCAACGGAAGGGCCAACGCAAAGTGGGCACGGCAGTTGAGTTACCCCTCGCTCGCCGAGCGCAACTAGCAGTCGTGGCCCATATTCGACATGTGTATACTGATTACGATCGTCTTCTCAAAGCCACCTCATTCCATGAGGCTAGAAGTATTGTTGAAGAACCTACCTTAGCCAAATTGGTGGAATGGAGAGGCGATGATGAAAACGGGAAAACAGTCCTAGAGGACGTCTTCCGTGAAGTCATTGTTATTTCTGATGATGAAGATAGTGATACTGAAGGTGACATGCCTCGGACTATGGATCGGGACTACAGTGTAGAGATCGTTTCGAGCCATCCACGTGCAGAAGACCTTCAGATGAAGCCAATCTACTACGCAAACTCCACCCATCGAGAACACCACCCGGAATTCTCGGATGAGGAAGCCCCGCCGGGTTTTCATTTCATTCGAATAGCTCCTAAAAAGCCCAGAATTGACCGCCGCGGCTTCAGCAGATACCAGGCCTGGGACCGCGCCATCCACCGGTATAGGAACGCAGCTAATACGACTGACCAACGCAAGCTTCATGCCGGTTCTACTAATCAAGGAAGACCTATATATGCGGCACAGCAGCCTTGGCAGGATACCTACGGGGTTAATAGGGACCCTGCTCCAGCCCAAGCCGTTCTTCGTCGGCAACTTTCCACCGCATCGTACGTGAATGCGATTACTGAGCCGCACATATCAACTATCGACCCTGTGGTAGAACGCCGTGTAAGTTCTCAAGGTGCACTAGTTTTTCACTCGATATAACTATTCTTGTCGGTTAAGTATTAAAGCAACGTCTTGCTAATTCTAGAGAAGCCATATGAGGTATATCCTATAACCCGATCACCTCGTCAAAGAGAGGCTGTACCCAAGGTGGAGCAGGCTCTAGAGTCTTTTGGGGCTAAGAATCTACTCCATCAAGGTGACCCACCAAATGCCCCTGTCTTCGTTAGTGGCCCTAAGAAGGTTCTTGGTAACAATGGAAACCAACGTGGATCTCAGAGACCTTCAGGCCCCATTCAAGGCAGAGCACATGTTAATCCACAGGACTGTGCCTTACCTTCTATTGAATCTCCTTTGTCACCGGAAAACAATACCCTGGACAATGGCCTGTTAGACCACATTTCCGGAAGAATGTCGGGAGGGTGCTCTATTCGCCCATTAACACCACGTCATCTCTCATACAAGAATACCCAATGCCCATCACTTGAAGATAGGGTGCAAGACCAACTACCTAAAAGAAGGCGTGTGGCTTACTACGAACCTGTCAATGTTGACAGGGACCATTCCCACAACGCTCGTCCCAGCAATCCGGCGAATGCCCTCACGGGGGAACGGTATATGGCCTTAGGATATCCACCGAGACAATCTCCTGTTCAGGGTGATCTCCATATTCGTAAAAGATATCTTGCACCGTTTAATCCTATTCCTCAATCAGAGCTCCAATTAAGGAAAGTCCAAGTGTCCAATTTATCTGCCACCCATCTTGATCTTGAGCCAGGGAATGTGCTCCCGGAAGATTATGAATCTGCAGGAGGCCAATCGCTACCCCATAACCAATCACTTGAAACTCGCAGGCAGTGGAGGTCTCAAGGACAGCTCCGCGCGTTGCCAGAAGCCGGAACTGCGTTTCCGACGACGCATTGCTCTGATAGAGCTGTTCTCCAGTGGTCTTCTAACCTTAGTGAACAGAGGAATTGCCATCAAGATCATTACACCTATGAGAGCACGAGACCATCCAATATATCAGAATCTCATAAGTCTACTCGAGGCCACACTAATGATCACAGTCTTATGGAGTTTGGAAAGATCCAAATGCGGAGGCACTATGCTGAGGATTTTGTTCGTACTATTGATTCGCAGGCCCCAATTCCAATAGAGTACCCGCCGCAACATCGCCTTCATAGGAACCATGCCCGGGATCCCCTTACCCAGCGGGCCTATGTTCAACCCCCTCATCGTCCTTCCTGCAACACTACTGTACCGGGTAATGCCAGCTCAAGACAGCCTTCTGTTCGAGATCCACTACATTCGCGGGTGGCATCTGTAGCTAGATGCTATGATACGACGGCAAATTCGGACATGAGATACTATAATGCTGGGTTGGTCGATTCTGGAACCACAGAGCGGCCATTCCAAGATTCGAATAATTTTTCACGGTATGGTTTTGACTACAGTAATCTGTTTACGTAGTCATCTCTACACGTGCCCTTATTTTCCCAACCCAACTACCCTTCTTTCGGTGCCACGGGCACGTTGGCTAACTTTTCTTCTAGGCGAATATGTGAACAACACCCACACATACGATACACACGAGAACTAGCCTGCCCTACCTATGTGAGGAGAGACGATCGATCTCAACCGTGTCACTCAGTGCTTGAAGGTAGAACAGTTGTTATTGTGGATTAGATGGGTGAGCTGGTCTATTTATGAGCGCTCTGTTGCATTGAATTCTACGGAGCTAGTATGCTCCTGCATGGATACTGTACATAAATATGATATCATAAGCATAATACCCAAATGTGTGCCAATTGACATCATGATGATTTACTACGGCCATGATAAAAAACATGTCTGCACTTGAGTATTCAGGTCTGTTCGGTACCCTCAGGGCGACTGAAGGTGAACCGCTTGTATTCGCCTCCCAGAAAGGGAGTAAGAGAAAATTTTAGATTATGAGAAGCAGAGGTTTTAAGCGCAGCTCTGTAGTGGTTATCTCAAGAGAGGCTAGATCAAAGAATATCCTGCCTCATAGCAACATATGCCTGCTTGCTATCCATCGGTTCATTGACTTGAATTCTTTGAAAATGTGCCCACATGCGACAATGAGTTCTATTCAGACAGCCATCGTTTGCCCATCTGCTTCTCCGGCATTGACTGTCTTCCCAGTCTTCTTGATAGTAGCCAACACAATATCATACGACAAGGACGGTTCCGTCACGACGGTGGCTGTTTGAGAATTCAGGCTGACGTCGAAAGATTTGACACCTATCAATAAAACAGTTAGTGAGCTGCGAGTTGCCTGTATTTTCATATGTTGCTCGGTAGGTCTTCCATTGTCGTGGTCAATTGTTTACGTATCACCATTATACCAGGGAGTATTTTTCCTTTGTTTCTCTTCTTTTTTTTTCTTTTCTTTTCTTTCCCCCCCTCTTGGTCTATTTATGCATAATTTGGGGGTTCTAGTCGAGGTTCAGGGGATGTTGGAAAGGAGGGAAAAGGAGGGGTAGAGAACAGCAGCAACACCTACCTTCCAACTTCTTCAGTACTCGTTCTACGGCTCCTGAGCAACCGCCACAACTCATGGTGACGTTAAACTTGTACTGGTGTTCAGACATGGTCGAATGATCGGTCAGTTTTGATTAAAAGGAAGATGGATGGGAAATGTCTGTTCTGAGGTTGTGTTAGGCGAGGATATGGTGGGGAACAAGACGGTTGGTCAGAGCGGAAGTGGGCAAGCCAATATTATCGGTGTTGGTAAGATGTAAATGATGTGATTCTCTCTACCCAAGCCAAGGCACAAAGACTACATATATGGCTTCGACAACTTTCTTAAAGGAACAACGCAGCAATCGCCCATACCTCTACTTGAAACAATGATGATACATAGTCTCGTTGATCTATCTTGGGTTATAAAGATCATATCATTCCTCTTATTCATATCCTTCCCATATCGCTATCCATTTTCAATGAAGACAAATAGACACTAATAAATGTATATTCATAGTTGTAGTCATATTCCTTCCTCCCCTTTACCTCCTTGGCCTTTTCTTTCTCTCTCTTCCTCCCCTTCCTCTTTTTTAGTCCTCCTTGAGCAGAAAGGGACCAAACATAGGCGACTAAAAGCCAGCCGCTCGCTTCTTCTTTCTTGCCTTCGCAGTACTTTTTCTCCCATTTTCTCGACCACCAAACGCCCCTCGCTCGACTTGGGTCATGGGAAGACCATCATCCCAGACGTGACTGCTCTGAAGTCGCATCATGGGCTGTTCATTGATCTCGGGCTGGCTGCCCCATTCTCGGACAGTAGGTGCTGCAGATGTCACTGGACGAGGGGCGAAAGAGTCTACTTTCTTTTTCTTCAGCCGGCGCTTTGGAGTCGTATCTTTAGTATCCCATTGCGATTCCTCCAGTTCCAACACTTGTACGGTTCTTTGCCAGTCATACATAGCTGGGTCTGCCCCCGGTTGCCAGTGTTGTAATATACTTGTCACGTTTGGAGACACAAACCGCTTTCGCTCAGTATTGAAACCGGTAAAAGCAGCTAGGGTGGAATTAAGAAATCCCGGTTTTACATCAGACGTTCCATGGTCTTCGGTTGCGAAGCTACTCCAGCCACTTTCTCCAGGGCTAACAGGCGGGAAGAGTGTCTGTTTCCCGCTCCTGAATTTCAGGGTAAAACTTGAACCGGATGATGGCGTGCCCTCCTTTTGGCTTGACGATTGGGAGTTAGTTCTATTTGATTCGTAATTTATCCTACGCGCTGCGGCGACCTGTGCCAGGGCAAAATCGGCAGCAACGTTTCGGATAATTTTCTCCTTTGTGATCCGTGCGCGAACGGGTATATTATGAGACAGGGTAAGCCAATCATTGACTGATTGGTCATATATCTCTATCAGGCCAGACTTAGAAGGCTCTGTTGATTGAACAGGATTGGTAGATCGCAAACTTAGATGGCCAGGTAATTGCATGACAAGCTGTTGATGTTTGTGGGTGTATGCGTTGTCTGTTAAGAGCGCAGATAGCAAGTCCTCGATATCCTGTGCATTCTGGTCAACATCATCCAGTGACAAGCTGTGACCAAGAATTTCAAGCCTATGGGTAGTCAGTATCATGGTGTTCTAACGATATATTTCTTCATGAACCATACAGAGTCTGACTAGCCAATTGGCTCTCTGGGTGTACAGGAATCTTTCTTTTTAACTCTTCGAGAGACTCCGGGAGGCCTTCCCCATGCCTTTGACTGGAATCGCTCCCTGGTGAAACCACGAGCCTCCCAGTAGCAACCTCATAAGCCTGCGAGAAGTCAATTGTCCATTGGGAAATTGCAAGTGGTGAAATATTAAAAATCCCAGTATCTGGGAGAGTAGGCATTCCAGGGCCCACTACAGACTCGTCGCAGTCATCAACTATGAAATCCCCGTAAGATCGCGATGAAAGCAGTTGCCTTTGGCGTGTTGTTGGGTAGCGTCTTTTCAACCGGATGATATCATTTTCCAGGTCTTGTCTATCTAAAGCACCGTTATCGGAAGGCCCAACATATACTGACTCATGGATAGACAGGCGTGAGTCTAACACGAAAAGCTTTATAAGCTTTAGACTCGGGTCATAATCTTTTCTCCTGGCCGTCGATGGTAGATGCATGATATTTTTGAAAACAAGCGATGAAAAATGAGCAGTACTAGGTTGAGACTCGACGTTATATTCCGACCCCAACGGGATGTCTAAAACATAGGGATCGGGCATAGGTTCTATGTCTTCGTGGCCGGCGGATACTGCGGGACAATAGAAAGCTAGTGCAACGTGGCTCAGCCTTGAGTATAGCACAAGATAGAGGTCCTCATATATGGGCAGATGTGTCAGTTGCAAAGTGGTGTCTTCCGGATCTCGAAAGTGACGCCAGGACAAGCGAGGAAAGAGGGAAGGCTTTGTCCCATCTTTAGCTGCTACAACCAAGTCAGTGTTGACATCAAACCAGAAGACCCGTGATGTCGTTAGAATAAAGATATTGGATACGTTGCAGGCGCTCCGCTTAACATCCAAGATCCACTCTGACTTTTTTTTCAGACCAAGCTCTATAGAATAAGGGCATGCCTGGTCATCTTCCATCCGATAGAGCATGGGACAACGCCTATCAGAGACAATAAAGCTATTGACATCTCCAACCCACTCTATGGCCGCCCATCCATCATGTCGGGGATAACCGTCTATATCATGACTGTCACCAAGATCTAGCCATGGCAGTGCGCCAGATTTGACACATGTAGCAGTCCAATTACCTTTATTCTGTCTATAGCGACCAGATATTTCCCAAATGCTCCAGTTTCCCCTCTCATCAACAATTCCAATTTGCTTCTGGTACCACGGATTGAAAGTCACAGCTGCATGTGCAGAGCCGCCAGTTTGGGAATTGAATATTTCCACCAATGGGTTTGCATCGAGACGGGAATTACGGGGTCTACTTGGTAATATCTGATCACCGTTGCGGCATACGTGAGCAGGAACAGGCGTCCTATGATGGAGTGGCCGAAACACCAAGGTAGAATGAGGAAATCGGGCCGCCATCCACGTTGGCTTCTCTTCCACGGTGCGCGCAAAACATATCTGACGAACAGGGGCACCTCGTGCAGACCACTCGGCACTTCCAGTTTCCTTGATGGAGGGAACACGCAAACGGAATGTTGCATTCAGCCTCAAGTCCACACAATCTTCGTCCAGCTTGTATAAAGAAATAGCATTGCCACACTCCCCAGAGGCGACTACTGCGATCGGAACAGTTCGGCTCCCCAACTCATCATTCTCGAGGTCAACTGCATACCCCAGGTCTAGGAGTGAGGAGACTAAAGGGTCGCATATTTCGCTTGTAGTGGTGATGGTATGGGAGAGAGTCTCATTGTTAACGAGTGGCCAGCAAGCTGTAAGCTCAGGGTAAACCTTTGGCATGAGACTATTGTTCTCGATCTGTGATGATTGTGGGGCTGTAAGAGGCGATGTGATAGTAGTCTTTGTTGCCCCAGCGAAGGTTATACGAGGTGCTTATAACAGGGTCAGTATGAGGGAAATTAGGAAACGATTCGCATTGTCCAGAGAAGCTTACGCGGGGTCAATGTCCGAGGGAATTCCCAAATCTGGGTCTCCGGACGGTATATCGCTTTACCCAAGTGCCCATACTGTAGAGCACTGGTAGAATGTTCATCCATCGGGGTTCTCTTGGCTCCTAACGATATGTACAAGCCCTAGCCTTGCAAGCATATCGAGAACTGACCAGTAACGCGTTAGACGACGCAGTTCACGTTACTAGTAGCTTGGAAGACACAAGCAACCCTCTTGTAGGTTGTGGTCAGAGATATGCGCCCCTGCCGGTTATTAGAAAATAAACATATGGAAGGGTCGTCAAGCATATATATATACATGCGCATATACAGTGCGAGTTAATGGTTTTTTCCCTGTTGACACATCTGCCACATCTTACCGCCATAAGCACGTACCAAGTGTCCTGCACTACGACTACTACTACTAGTAGTATATGGTATTGCATGCCCAACATAGAGGTTACGAGGAACTATAGGTTCAAACCGATTTAAATTATGGGAAGCCGCAACTCTTCGCACTTCATACGACTGTATTATCATACTTTTCCTTCCAGTTGAAGGGTTGTCATGCTCATGATCACGTGATAAACACACATACACACACCAAAGTTATTGCCAAACCTTAGTTCGACTGCTGCATCGCAACAAACAGTTCAGGCGAGCGTTACCACATTGTTCAGTAGAGCTGTACCCTTACTTATTTGTGACAAAAACGCGAACTATATCAGAATTAGACGTGGCACTCATCATGACTTCCTCTTTCGAACCCTCATTATCGACGAGTGGCATGCGTCCACCTCTCACATCAGCAGATGCACCTTCGATGGCGGATTCATTGCCTAGTATAAATTTCGGTTTCGAGGATCTACGCAATCGCATGGCCCAATTCACTGCTCAGTTTGATGCTTTTATTGAAAAGGGCAGAAAGCAGATATTGGAGGAGAGGAATCAGTTCAAGATCGGGCTTGCGGAACTCCAAGGTGCGTAAATGGGAACATTCAAAGGTACTGTGACTAATTCAAGCTCAGAGGACCAACGGATGAAACAGAGAGATATTGAGATTTTGCATCTCAAGTCACAAACTCACGACCAAACTATACAGAAGGAAACCGCTGAAGCCGCCGAGATGCATGGCACTATTTCATCAGTAGCAATGGAGCGCGATTCTCGTCTCGCTAAACGAGATCGTTTAAAGCAACAAATCAACGAGACACAGAAGGCTATCAATCAGAAAGTGGATGCCCAGAAGGCTCATGCCCGGCATCTCGATGCACAGGCCCGCCTAAACATACCAGAGCTAGAATTTTGGCAGGATTATCTTTGTCTTCGTATTGAGGGAGCCGGGCGGGAAGATCGCCTGAAGTTCATATTTAGCCACCTACTTGAGAAGGACTGGGAAGCTGAAGCCTGGTTTGAACTCGGCACGTCTAGTCGCGATTATGAAGTGTTCCATACACGCCCCAAAGTGGACAGGGAAGCTCTTAATAGGGAGTTAGACAATTTAAACGAGGATCGCGACTTTGGTGCTTTTCTAAAAAGGATGCGCCGCCTGCTTGTCGAAACAATGAAATAGAAAAGGCCCTCTAATTGGTCCGGTGGCGGGACTTGACCGTGTTGACGACAGCATAGCATAGCTTTTTATGTTGATGGTCACGAATTATGGCCTGGTGTACGCCGAGAGAAATGAATTTTCAAGAAAGAAGAGTAAAGAAAAGAGTTCTATACACAGTCAACAACCCGCAGGCAATTTAGTCGGTCTGTTATTTAGTAATCTGCAGAGGGATGTCTAAATATCATGGATTGCATGCGTCAACAAATCAACCACCTGTGGCTTCCCTGTAGAAAGATATGCTACGGCTTGCCCCGGCCGTGGCAAACCCTTCTGACTTCCCAATCTTCGGTAACCATTTGACGTTCCAAACGGCTCTCTCTGTTTCGGAATGCGTTGCAACGCATGTCCTGGTATCGATCGACCAGACTTTCACTTTTCCATCGAATGATCTTCTTTGTCATTAGCGCAATTTGTTAAGCAGTTCAGGTGTTAAAGGAAGGGTTTACCCGCTTAAGAGATATTCTCCCGTGTGGCTCCAAGAAAGCGATAAAACCCATGCTGAATGTCCTGAGAGGTTAGCTACCTGCTCGCCAGATGAAGTGTCATATAATATGATCACGTTAGAGTCTCCAGCAGCAGCGAGGAACTTCCCCCCTGGAGAGAATGCAACAGCTCGCACGGGCTTCACTAGGCCTGGAAGATATTAGATATGCCCGTCAATGATATGTAAGGGATTATAGGGATGCATGTGAGGCATATACCTGATAAGCTGAACGGCATACGGCCTGTTTCCGTGCTGAAGATATAAACGCTGCCATTCTCATGCCCGCTAGCTATGAGGCGGCCGTCTACCGACTATATGAGACTGTCAGTGCGACCTAAAGAGATGGAAAACTGAGTAGACAGGTTACCAAGTCTATGCAGGTACCAAAGCTACCCTTGGTCTCATAATCACGTATTTGTTCACCATTGGCATCCAAATCCCACACTCGAATGTGCCCATCTTGGCTTACACCGGCAAGATACTGGCCATCGTCTGACAAGGCAATTGCCCATATATCGGTGGATCCTGCATTACCAGCTGTCCAGATGTTAGTGTAAGGAGTCACATGAGGATTAAAGCACAATCGATTACCTGAGGTTGTCTTATTTTCGGACCAGGTCCCATCATGACAGGACCAAACCCTAATCTCACCACCAAAACCAACACTCACTGATCTCGACCCGTTGCCATCGGTTACTATATGATGACACCCAAGTTTATGGGCCTCATCGATTGATTGTACTAATGGGAAATCAGGGTGAGCGGTCGAGTGAACCTTGAGAGCAGAGACACCAGAAGCCGATAAAATTTGCTTGTTGGTTACAGCCAATGAGAAGATATCAGTAGAGTGTGCTGTACACTATCAGCACAATGTTAATCAGGTAGAGAATAGGAGAAAAGTGGGGTTGGGGGAAGCGCAAGAAAATGGCGGATCCCTATACATACCATTATCTGCGGAACCGCAGGATAGATACTGTTTCGACTATTATTGAGTAGCATGTCAGAATGAGCTCAGTATTATCATTCATTTCTTAGGCTTACCATCGTAAAACGTCTTGAACCATGTATGGTGACAATCTAGTTCGCAGGCACCAACGCTCCGCGGGGATGAACAGAGTCGAAGTCCACCGTAATTCGGGACAATAAATAGTGGGACAAATTCACCGTCGGGTGAGATCATCAAGGCCCGCCTTCATATGAGCCAACTATGGCATTCCCAAACCTTTGTATACTACGTAGGTTGCAGGCATTGGGAATAATTAATAGGGAGTACATGATAGGGCCATTCGATTGAAAAGGTTTTGGCAAATAATAATTTAAACAAATACGTAAATTTCCCTCTCAGAACCAGACGCCCAATGCCATGCAGCATACATATATCCGACACTTTATGTATAAAGTAAAAGTACAACCCTTAAGAGCACACTTAACACGATCGCTTCCCTCGCCTTTACTGACATCGTTCAAGTTTCATTTTAAGCAGTTTGGGTTTGCTTCCATTGCTTTTTAATGTCTGTCAAGTCATTAGTAGTCAAATTCGAGCTTGATCAACACGACGGTGTGAAGTCACATACTCTCAACACAGTGTGGGCACAAAACATGAGCACGCTTTATTTGACCACACCCAGGGCAGGTGTTGAGGCTTTTGACATCCTTTAAAGCCTTGCCAGCCATCTGTCTATGACGTTTCTTCATGTGGGATGTTTTCTTTTTCGGTACGGCTCGGAGTACAGAGTCCCAAATATCAGACAGGAATCCGGGTATATTCAATGACAATGCGGCGGGTTTCAAAAGGGTGGCAGGGATATTAGGAGTCGTTTGCGTGGAAGTCTGCCAAATGTGAGACCATCGTCCTCCGACGGAAGACATAGCTTGGGAGGCCATGAAGATACGCGGCATAATCTGCGAGGAAAAGGTGAATGGAAGCGATTGTAGTGCCATAGTGTCCAAGTTTGGTGGTAGACCTGCTGTAACGATGGTAATCCAAGGGAATTAGGCGTATCTGATATCAAAAAAATTATGGCTCTGGAAAGTGAAGCTTCCCGCCGACATTGCGGGTTTGCTGACTTGGGTCCGGAGAGTGCCCTAATCCCGAAGTAGACTAGTGACCCCCTGAGAGCGCAACAACAATTAAAGGGGCCCATAACGGTGATGGTCTGCATCTCCCCATCTCTAGTCAAATTAGCAACTTGGGGGTGGAAAGCTCATCTTTCAAGCACTAGACTTTCTTGGTAGTCTACTCGCGTTTGATATTTCAGTCGTCACATTCACTTGAGCCCCATTGATCCCGTCGGCTGCTCGCTGAAGATAAACCCAGGTCAACCCTCCTCGTTCTCTCTCCACCATGGCTACCACCACTACCTCGACTTCGACCACCCCGGCTACCGTTTTCCCTCGCAGCCATGTCGGCTTCGACAGTATCACCTCTCAGATTGAAAGGAAACTCCTCAAACGCGGTTTCCAGTTTAATGTGATGTGTGTTGGTAGGGGCTCCCTGATCTACCTCTATAGATAATCATTGACCGTCAAACTGACTGTTGAAAAGGCCAGACGGGTCTTGGAAAATC
The DNA here is from genome assembly GCF_001792695.1 of Aspergillus bombycis. NCBI lineage: Eukaryota > Fungi > Ascomycota > Eurotiomycetes > Eurotiales > Aspergillaceae > Aspergillus > Aspergillus bombycis. Next base: position 191,427 of record NW_019170067.1, read on the forward strand.
TACCCTGATTAACACTATTTTTGCTTCGCACTTGATTGACTCGAAGGGTCGTCTGACTCCTAATGAACCTGTGCGCTCGACCACGGAAATTCAGACCGTCTCCCACAGTAAGTCAACGTCGCCCATTCATGCAGAAGGTACCCCGTTAATATTCAGCAACTAGTCATTGAGGAAAACGGCGTACGTCTCAGACTAAACATTGTTGATACCCCTGGATACGGTGATCAAGTAAACAATGATAGATGGTATATGGCGCTCCTCACATGTTTGCATTGGCCAAGCTAATCCCTTACCAGTTGGGACCCTATTGTGAAATACATCAAGGACCAACACTCCGCATACCTCCGAAAGGAGCTTACCGCTCAGCGTGACCGTTATATTCAAGATACCCGTATTCACTGCTGCTTGTTCTTCATCCAACCATCCGGCCATGCGTAAGATTTGAAGCCTCTGGAATTGGCGAAATATGACCGAGCTGACTATACTCTAGCCTCAAGCCCATTGATATCGTCGTTTTAAAGAAGTTATCTGATGTTGTCAATGTTGTTCCTGTAATTGCCAAAGCCGATTCACTTACTCTCGAGGAACGTCAGGCGTTCAAGGAAAGAATCAAGGAGGAGTTTGCTTTTCACAACCTGAAGATGTACCCGTATGATAACGAGGAGCTTGATGACGAGGAGCGCGCGGTCAATGCCCAAATTAAGGTCTGCACCTCTCCGATACATGGACTTAACCAGCCTCTAATGCATAAACAGGACATTATTCCATTTGCTGTGGTCGGCAGTGAGAGAACAATAGTTGTCAATGGCCAACAGGTTCGCGGCCGACAGAACCGCTGGGGTGTGATCAATGTGGAGGATGAGAACCACTGTGAATTTGTATACCTGAGAAACTTCCTTACTCGCACTCATCTGCAGGACCTTATTGAGACAACAAGCCAGATCCACTACGAGACCTTCCGTGCTAAGCAACTTCTTGCTCTGAAGGAGAGCAGTGCAGCGGGAGGTCACAGTGGCGGCAGCCGGCCCATCAGTCCCTCGGCTGACAGGGAGCTCAGCCGTAACTCTCAACGGATGACCATGAATGGCTATTAACAGCGCACAAGAGCGTTAAGGATAGGTCTCAGTGCTCCAAAGAGCAGGCCGTCCATGCCAGCTGTTTCCATACATAGGTGCACACGCAGACAACTTAGGAGCAGTGTCGAGCGTCCCTTCACTTTTTTCTTCTTACTTCATACATAACTCATCGTTCATACCAGCATGTTCTTACAGATATCCTTTTAACTTCTGATTACTCTTGGCTTACTTTGTTGCCTATTTTGCTATCTCCCAGCACGGGAAGCGGGTGCTTTTATTCCGTTTTCTACCATTGAAATTGTTATTGCAGACCAGAAAGCGGTTAGCAAAGATAGCGCTAGCATCCATTTTAATTATCTCATGTACTTAACTTCCTCAATCAACACTCCACGAGGGAAATACAGTTGATATAACCCAAAGGTGCTGCTGGATAATTCATTAACAATAGAATCAATCATGACACACCTTGTACAAAAATAAATCATATCCCGAAAGCTGGTTGATCATTGCTGGGCGCCGAATTTACCATCGTCGACAATCCAGTTCCTCAACTCAGTATAGGCCTCTTTCAAATCATCATTGACAACTAGCTTGTCATGTGCGCCGGGCTCCTTGGCATACTCGAGCTCATTCTTGGCCTGTGCTAAGCGTTTCCTGCCGAAGCTGCGGTCAATACCTTCTCACATATAACAGAAGAGATGCGATCTTTCCGATGCAACTCACTTCAAGCTCTCTTCGGACTCAGTACCTCTACCTCGCAACCTCTGTTCTAGTACTTCAACCGATGGCGGGGCAAGAAACATAAAACGAGCGTTTAAGTCGGTACGCTTCACTTGCTTCACGCCCTGTTCAATTAAAGTCATCAGTACGACTGTCTCGGCCTAATGTTCATCCTCCGTGAAGCTCATGTGTTTTGACGCCATTGGCAATATGTGGATTCAATTACCTCCATCTCAATATCGAGGATACATATCCTACCCTTCTCTGCAATATCTTTCACGGCCTGGACACTGGTACCATAGTAGTTTCCTCCAAACTGCGCATGCTCAATGAATCCATTTTTGCTCACAAGGTCCAGGAAATCCGCTGCTGTTGTGAAATAATATTCGCGCCCATGCTGCTCGCCCGGTCGTGGAGCTCTGGTGGTGTCTGCACTCGGTAAGCAAATGGTTAGCTTACAAAAAGCGAGACACAGAATTGTTGTTGAAAAACTAGAATGGTTGAGGACGGACGCGAAACAGAAAACCCAAAGGTGTTTGGATAATCAGCAAACAGTTTTTTTAGTAGAGTTGATTTTCCAGCACCAGAGGGGCCCGATACCACTACTGGGCGAAACTTTTGCACTATATACAAGTCAGTATCCCGGTAAGTCCACGCGCGTTGAGGGGTATGCGCTAACGGGATTCGCACCAGCACTGGTTGACATTGTCAAAGCTGAGTGGCGAAGGAACAACTGGAGGCGTCCGCTATGAGAATGCAAGGTTGAGCGAGACTTTAAGAAGCCTTGCATGGACAGGAAGCACACAGAGAAGAGCTGGAAACGAAGCCTAGGGGACCTTCCAGAACTTCCGCTTTTTGACTCTGAAGATAAATTATGTAAAGGCGGTGACCACAGAACTACGGCAAACACCACAAACAGGAACCGACTGATTTCATTCAGTTGCATGCAAATTCGGTCATAAATAAATAATTAGAAATACACGTTTTGATAAGTCCTGCTTATCATATAGCTCGCGGAGGACTATACTAACAAATTCTTGACACAATATATATGAGCAGCGACGGATGTGTATCCACTGTCTTCTAGATACCCCACAGCATTCAGGGTTTTGGTTGTGTATATTCTTGCGCAGTCTGAGACTCCTGCTCGAGAAAGTTGGACCAAAGTTCCGCCAGCGACTCCTTGTTTGAGTTCCCATTGTCTAAGAATTCAGTAGCCAGCGTTGGAGTGCTGGGGGTACGATGAATAGGTGTACTTGGGACTCTAAGCTTGTTAGAGGTACCTGAAGTTCCCGGACGTGCTAGACCAGCCTGTTCACGCTGTTCTGATGCCGATTGTCAACTCTCGTCTCTGAGGGAGGAAATCGAAAATAACATCACGTACCATCTGTCCAGCCTAAAAGAGCCGCAATAAGTTGCAATATCTGAAATTTCTTCGGGTCTGACCGATCAAGAGTAAGGAAATGCAGAAAGTGGTTCGTAACAATATGCCTAACGGGAATCGTCAGCAGGTGTCAAAAAGGCTATTGAGGAGCTTCTCTGGTATGGTCTCGACGTGCCTGTCAACGTTATCCTCAGGCTTCCCTTTCTTGAGAAATCTCAAGGCCTTGGTCAAGTGATCATTCAGCGTCACTGCCTCATGTCTGAGTTTGCCAATGAGGAGATTCTTTTCCTTTACTTCTTTCTCAAACGGCCTCACTCGCTCCAGTTCTTTCTGTGCACTTCGGAGAGCTTTATCAGCGTCCAACGCCTTTTTCTCCGCACAGTGAAGGGCCTGTTTTAGCTCTTCAAGTTGAGCGTCTGAGTTCTCCACGAGCTCACGAAGCTCTTTTCTGCGAGCTAAGACAGGTTAAAGCTTTCATCTATGACAATTCATATGCAAGGATTTGCTTACCTGTCTGGATTTCCTGTAAGGCTCGCTGTAACCCATCCACGGCGGCTAATTGAGAATCGCGTTCATCGGATGTTCTTTCATAGGCATCTTTGAGGCTAGCAAGCTGCTCCTCAAGGTCTACGACTTTCTCGCCTAAAGTTTCCCTGATAGACCGCTCTTCCATAGCTAGAACTTCCCAGTTGTGCATAGCCTCCTTAGCTTGTTCGAATTCGGATTGAAGATATGATTGTTGCTCGAGAAGTTCTTCCTTCTCCTTCAGCCAGTTCTGCTGTGACAAGTTCATCCGGTCTCGTAATGTTGAGATCTCCTTCGACTTGTGTTCATTTGCTTCCGAGAGCTCCGTCAGTTCAGAGCACTTCAGCTGGAAATTCTCTTTCAGCGCTGAGTTCTGTTCCTCCAGCTCCCCAATTTTTAACCTAGCTTGAGCAAGTTCCTCCTATCGAAATGTTAGCTACGGATTAACAGTTCTGGGTGAATGTGGATGGGCGCACAGCGTCTTCCTTGAGTCGTTCACCTAGCTGCGACTTGATTGTATTGACACGCTCCAGTAGCTTCTGGAACTGTGATTCTGCGTGTTCCTTTTTGCCCTCGGCATCGTTTAGTTTGTGCTGTAGAGCTTCCATGTCCGCTCGATGCTTGGACTGTATTTCTTCTAAAGACCTCCGCATGTCCGTCACCTCAGCACGTAGTGAGTCCCGATCCCGTACAAGAGCGTCGAACCGTTCTTTCGATTGGAGTGCATCGGGTGGTGTTTTGGTCACCCTGCGAAAGTCTTCCTTTTCGCCATATCGGGACACTGCTTGTAGCTGGTCGCTATAGTCATTTTTTAAATCATCATGGGAAGCGCTCCTATCTTCACTCATGGGAGCCTTCTGCTTCTCCGTAACCGTCTCCTCGGTCGAATTGGGCACGACGACCTGGTCTCCTTGTTAGCAATAGAAAAACACATTAAGTAGGTGCAAGACCACCCACACTTGAATTTAACAAGTCAGGGGAACCCTCCCCCCATAATTTTGCAGACACGTCCTGCTGCTCTTCAATGTTCTTATCATTGCCTTCCCCGTTCTTTACGGAGCCCTTGTTCTTCCTCTTGTTTCTCGGGTTGCTGTCTGGTCAAGAGTGATTTGTGAGAACGGCACTCGGGGGAGTGTGTGGGAGCGGTCCGTTAATCAAATGCGTACCTTCGGGCATTTTTCTTTTGAATTTTTCGGGATAAGTTTCGTATGTTTAAGTCGACGATGGCAGCCACTCGGGCGTGGTTACAAGATCAAGACCATAGCTGTCAACATCCTTTAGCGCGGCCGCAGTTATTCGCTAACTCCCGAACCTCTCGCTTAGGTATGTACATACAACGTAACTACCTCAAATATACTGAGCTGCGAAATCACCACAGACTTAGCGGAAGCAAGAGAATGCTTCTCCCAATACATGTGTTACTATTGTGGTATTGTTTCGAGTTTGTGTTATTAGGTTCAATTAATGTCCAATCTTTTCCCCATTAGCTAACGTAACCGGTAAGCAACCCGGTAGACCCTGTATTCTATATAAAATAGTATATTTTTAAATACCAATATCTTAACAAGTTTTTATTCTATCTGTTTTATAATTTAATACTATATAGATATTTTTTTATATATA